>NC_090712.1:16345358-16648389 GCF_040954835.1 Lepisosteus oculatus
AAGAAAGGTTTTCAGTACAGTGGGATTAAAAATCTAAAACGATTTTGTCCAATTTAATTTACCTCCTGAAAGTCTACTAAAATGATCAAAAAGATCAAATGCATTTTAAGATGTGGGGAACTAAACTAGAAATATCAGAAAGAAACTGGAGGATGTCATCATCATAATGCAAAATCATTATGGACTCTTAGATGCCAGTAGGTGTGGTGCTGATATTTAGTCCAATATGCTGTGCCAACAATGCTATAGAAAGAACACCCAATAATCTAGTGAAGTGTAGGTTTTTGCAGGTGATGCTAAAAGGAAACAGGATGTGACACTGGAAATTGGAATGTTTGGGGTACTAGCACTCAATTGATTTTTAAACAATATTGAAACCTAATCTAATCCACTTCTACTTTTCTGAAAATGTCATGATTTTGTTCTTCACTACTTGTATTTTCATTTTTGGGCCGTACATGCCACCCTAACCCTTGCAGCGGCACCCTGGCTCATTCTTCTTTGAAAAAGAGGGTTTCCCATAGCCTCATCCATATGAATGAGTAATTTATAGCTGAGAAATAAACTGTTCATGAACCCTGATAGAAAGATTGAGGATTCATCTTAAGACAACACATTGTTTTAAAAAGTCCCTCTGAAAGATATTTTAAGAAGGCCTTAGTATGAAATAAGGACAGATAATTCCTATAACCATGTCTCATACAGTAGTTACAGAACTGGTGCATGATTAGGAGCTACAAGACAGATAGGAAAACATACAGTATAGTAAATATACAAGTGTATGTTGTGTATTCATAAAAAACACACCATTGTTTCTTAATCACCATTTCCTAAAATACAGTGCTGGATTAAAACGTTATTAAATATAATAAATGCAAACTTGTTAAATTATGTTTTTATTATAGACTGACATATTCAACAGTTTTTGGATAAAATGCATGCTTAAAATAAGGAGAAACAACTTAATACTGCTAAGCATTTCTATTACTTGGCAGAAAACCATCAGTACCATCACAAAAAACATTGACACCTGCAATAAACCTCATTTCCAAAACCAAAATAGTCACTAGCTTCTATGACTTCAAAAGTAGGTGGAAGATGAGACCAACAATCCCAAATATTATACAGTCAGGAGTAACACAGCACTGATGATAGAGTAGACCCATAATCTAAAAAGGCTCTTGCAGAAGTGTACATAAGGTAGAATAGAACAGAGCAGCTCCCTGTAACCACATTTATAGAATACCAGAATTCTGTACCAGCTTGTGTATTTGCCTAGTTAACTGAATCAGGTCATCTGCCATGCCAAGAAATACAATCCATCAGGATTATCCACAGAAGAAAGATCAGAGAGAATAAATATCAAACTCCAGTATCCGAAACCAAGCAAAGCATCTAGTCCAGAAACTAGGCATGGATTTTTTGGAGCTCCAGGCTGTTTCTTTCCATTTCTTGGGCTGATTTGATCAGGCTGGATTGGTCACCATGAAAATGATCTTCATCTTGGCCATTTAAAGCAATTTTAGTCAACATTTTGACAAAAAAAAATCATTAATAGGATAATCTCCCTTGGTGCCTGCTGGCATAACAACAATATAAATCAGATTGGTGGCTTCTGTCCTCTAATTCTTCCAGAAGGGATTTAAGCACAGATATCTGCAGTTCTGTAATGCTGTTAGGGTTTGGATCCTGAGCCAGTTGGAGAGCGTCCACCCACTTACGTTGTCAACAGAACAGCTGCAATCCTGTTTTCCAGTTGCTGAATACAAGACTAGATGTTCCCCAAAGTGGTGCAGACAGCTTTATCACCATCAAATGGTTTTCAGAGGGTACTCCATAATATCAGTGAAGCTGTGCATCAGAAAGGAATGGAGCCATTTTAATTTTTGGTAAGGGGATGTACAGTACTGATGAGAGGGGGTGTGGCTGTGAAGACTACCTTAAACTGAGTATTGAAAACAAAGGGCAGCAAGTGTGGGAGGTCTTGGTGTTAGCTGCCATCCTACCCACATTGTTTAATGACTACTCAAATTGCATTCATGCTCAGTTAAAAGTACAATGATGCATATCAAATTGACCTGATTAGTATACAGTAGCAATCTGTATCCTATTACATACAATTTAATTTTATTGAGTAGTGATTTACATTGATCTTTAAGACTTTTTCATATACAGTTGTGTTTCTAATGGGAACACCTTGTGCAACCAGGGTTTCATTTTTTCCCTTAAGAAGACTACTTCCATCCCCAGTGGAATACTGTAACTATGCATAAATATCTGCTGTACACATTTCTGTAAAGCCCACTGGCACATTGGTGTACAGGGAGATAAAACAAAGACTGATAGATCACTTTTGTATGTGAATAGCAATGTAAGCACGTAAGCTAAAATGTGCACTCCCCAATATTCTATAACAAAATGACACTCAAGCTTTTTACTTGAACACAGAATAAGCTAAAGAGCAGGACTGCTTTGATTTAAAATAACTTCAAAACCACATCACATACTGTATTTCCTGTATCATGGATTTATTCCTTGTATTTTATTGACTGAATTTGTCAAGCCTCCTGGTGACATCACAAATAATCAAACTGTTTTTGGAAGGAGAAAATAGCTTGAAAGGGTTTCCTCATCTCTTGGATCCCTTTCAAACAATTGTTTCAAAATAAGTGTTGTGTTCCAGGGCTTTAGTTCATTAAAATACTGACAACAAAATGAGTATTAGTGGTCAAATCACCTCCTGTAGTTTGTAATCTTACACTATATTCCCTATAATATTTTTTTTTTGCCAGGTATCGTTTTGCTTATCACCTCTTGCCAAATAAATGGGTAGTAGACAGATGTCCCAGATTTTGTGTGTAATATTGATTAGGTATTAGTTTGGTGCTTTATAGGACTTTGGGGGAAAGGGATACATTTTTAAAAAAGTGCCACACTATGATGGTTCGCACTGACATAGATAAAACCAGAGAGGTCTCAGCATTTTCAATTGGCAATCAAGCACTGAATCAAGATGCTGTTCAAATTAAAAACTGTGAGACTTGCTGATTAAAAACAGTTGGTTTTTGTCATCTATACAGTTTGTACAGTACATATGCAGTACATACTGTATATACAATGTGTACAGCCCAGATGGGTAGATCTATACATGTTTTTACATCTGAAGCATTGAAAGCTTTTGATTAACAGTCATAGAGCACTTTCACACTGATAGCTCAGTGGACGTTTATGCCCAGTACATCATTATGCACTCTGTATTCTAAAAGCCATCTCAGAGCATAACCATGTACTGCAGGCAGACAGCAATATCGCACCACATTAGCTCTGTGTTGTAGGGGTTTAAAATGCTCTAAGCTGTCCTGGGTAATGACATCTCAACAACCTCATCTTACATGTTACAGTACGAGACCAACTGCATCATATACAGGCAGCTAATATTACTTACAATTTGTTCAATGATTAGAAGTAGGGAGGCAGGAAAACAGTCTGCGGCTAATGCTTATGTTGTGGGATTGTGCTTGTTGTGAAGCTGAGAGAAGTAAAATCCTGTACCTCATAGATTCTGCATGTTGTGAGGCTTTTCAGTGTTCACAGGGCAACTATTTTGGTCTTGCAAGACTCTGGAAAGCAAATGATATGACGTGTGACTTACCATCAATTTACAGCCAAGGATTCTGTCAACCTGCTCTGAAACTAGAGCAAGACTCCTTAGTGGGAGTATTAATACCAAATATATTTTTCAAGGTGCTTGTATGAAAGAAGAATCATCAGTTAAACCATAGCCCAACCCAGATCCAGTGATTAATGTTGATTTTCATTGATGACTCAAAATGTAAAATCTAATTGAGTGTTTCTGGAACATCATTGGCTATGATGCTAACATCATAGAGTTAGCGTTCCTGCAGTACTAATACATTTTATTACTCTCAGTACTAGATTTTGGGGCCCAAGTGAACTTTAGGACGTGATAATTTGCTTGTATGTTGATTTTTTTTGTGAGAATTTCACCTCCTTGCTGGAACTAAGGTGATTATGGTAACTAGGACTATGGTAACTAACTTTTTAGAACTAAGTTTTTATTAATTTGTTGTGAAATATACCTTTGTGATTTATATGTAAGATGGCCTGAACTCACAGGACGCAGAAGTGATTAGTATGTACTGTATAGTATTTTGTACTAATTTGGAGGTTGATTTAATTTCTTAGAATTTATATTTGCTTACTGGCTTACAGCAAATACAGAGAATTCCTAATGCTTTGTACAAATCTTTCACCGTAAGTTTTGTAAAATGTTTAAGACTCACAGAGCTCTAACATTCTAACACTGGAAAAAGATGCACAGTGATATATTCTCATCAGTTAATACAGTATACAGGTATACAGAATATAATTCAAGCTTGTGCACACAGCTTATTATTGCACTCAGGTTCTGAAACCCAAGGTTTTACTTTTTTTATACAAATGTTTTACATTTCAAAAGGCTTGGACTTTGACAGTTTCATTGAAATATCCTTATTAGGAAGCTTGACCAAGAAGCAAAGCTGAAGAATCCAGGGTTACATAATGTCTGAAACATTAGTACAAAACATAATAGTAATTCAAAATATTTTTATCGGTAATTATTTACTAATTAAATAATATTTTAAATAAAAACAATATTCCTTAAAATACTAGATTAAGATATACAATTTATAATAGTAAAAATATTCTAACATATTTTAGTCTAACTTCAAATATTACTTATGAAAGGTCTTAAAAGAACGTTTACAACACAAGAGAAAACACAAGAGAAGACTGAAGGAATATTTCCCTGCAGCTAGAATTTCCTCTATAATGTTATATAAAATATGGATAATATTAATAAAATACATATATTAATAATTTAATCCAAGTTTAATGCTTGAATTAGTGTTTTACAATTGGTCTTTTACCAGTGAGCTAATTAATGGCCTTTTCCATTCCACAAGAAACCTTTACACAGTGTGTACAATATTTTTATGGATGGTACAGATCCCAAAAGTAGGCAGAACCAATCTCATTACCCGCAAAGAGCTGTAGGGTGTGTACTACACATTCAAACTTGGATCTAACTTGGATCACTATTAAATTACTATTAAAATGCGTCTACAAGGTTATCACTAAACACAAATAACAAATTCAATTATTTTTGTACAGTAAATATAAAAATTGTTCATAATTTATGTTATGAATTACAGTTCAATAATGATCTATGTCACAGGAATAATTAACTTTTGATGCATACAAGAATCACTTATTAAACCTCCCAGATGGCTGGGGATTTCCTTGAAAAGTATTTGCAAATTAAATCCTTGTTCAATTTCTCATGCTCATTGGCCTTGCTAACCTCCCTTCTGCAAGTCAATTTACATAATCTTTTGTGTTCTTGCAGGTTTCAGGGGTAGCTTCATTATACAGTACCTCTTTGCTTAATACAGTATATAGTATCAACAGATACAGTGCAGTAAAATCATCTCTACAAGCAGCATATTTGATAGAGATTCTAATTAACCCAGCCAGCATGTCTTTGGGAGGTGGCAGTAAATCAGAGTATTGAGAGAACACCTACACAAAGAGGGACATGAACATGCAAACTCCACGCAGAAGTTGCCCCAGACAGAAAACAAACCCAGAATTTAAGAATTGCTAGCACACTGCAAGGAAAAAATTCAAAATTCAAGTAATATAATATCTTTAGCAAACATGTCATCTGTTGACTACAGCTTTTAACTGTGTTTTTTTTTTAACTGTGTTTTTTTTTTCCAGCGGTGTACCTCTGCAAAAGAACAATGCAAAACAAAGCACGTCTGGAGCTTGCAGACTATGAAGCAGTAAGACCGTTTTTCAATCCAGTCCGTTGTCAATTGAAAGACTGAGCAAAAATGACTAGAATTATGGATGAACAGCTGCTGCCCAACAGGCTCTGTACTGTAGGTCATCCTTAAGTTATAAGTTTGTAAAGACTTGGAAAACACATGAGTTTTGGTCAATTTAATGTCTTGTGGTTCAAATCAGGAAGAAGTTGCCACCCACAATCCTTGAGAGCTGCACAGTTTTGGGATTTGCATTTCACATGATCTCTAAACTACCAAATTTAATAACTCAATTTGAATAGTCACTCCAGTAGTAAAAAAAACTATTACAAATTGGTGATTTAAGGGCAACCAATAAAATCTGTTGGAGTTCAGCTTGTCCTAATTCATTATTGTCAGATGTTCCTTGGATTTGAAATCAATTACAGTTCTCTATGCTTGAAGCAAAAAGGATATTTCTGCACAGCAAAATACACATCAAGATTCACTGTTGTCTTAAAACAAAATTGCAGTGGGACATTGCCATAGAATTGTTTTTCCATAAAGGAAACGTATTGGTTGAAAAGAGAAGGACAATACAAACTAGGACTTTTACACAAAATACTATTTATGTGTCTGAAATGGCATATCCCCCTGCAATAATCGATAATACTACTGTACCTCTATAAAGCTGTACATTGTAACAAATCTTGCTCAGGATACTGTTTGTCTGATATACATTTTTTGATGAATTGTGTATTTTACATTCTGTAAAGTTATGCAGAGATTGCGTCCAGACATGTTTAGTGACCTTCTGCGTAGTTTCCGAGGCAGACAATACTACACCAAGCCACTGAGTCGCTTGGTCTTTGGGGGAAAAAAAACACGACAGGAGAATAGTGAATATGATGTGAGTTTGTTATATTTTTAAAGGACATGTTCCCACATCTGACCCTTGTATTTCAGGAGAGCTTAGCAAGGCTACAGAGAGCATTTGCTCGAAAATGGGAATTTATATTTATGCAAGCAGAAGCACAAGCAAAGTAAGTGTGACTTTTGAAATGCTGGAGTGTGCATATATTTTGATGGATGCTCTTTATATGGTATTAAGGACTTCTCAATTAATCAACTTTAAGGATGCTAAGCCCTTATGATGTACTGTAACTCAATCTTTTCCATATACTGTATAAACCTGTCTTCCACTTTATCATTGTTTTTGAATTTGTAAATCGCACTGCAGTATATTTCAAAGCTGTCACACATGGCAGAACATGAGATAATATATTTAATACAATCCAGCAAGTCTAAAAATATTATATATAGTATTTTATGATTTGGAATCACTGCTTTTTGACAAAATGCATATTGATATTCAGATGATTAAAATACCAGAAATATTTAACCTTCTGTGTTATTTTTCTTCAGTATAGAAAGTCAGGTTACCTACAGTACAGTACAGTATATTCAATTTCAATTCTAACAAATGTTTAAATCTTTTGTTCTATAGAGTTGACAAGAAAAGAGATAAAATTGAAAGGAAAATACTTGACAGCCAAGAAAGAGCATTTTGGGATGTGCACAGACCAGTTGTAAGTACAGTAATTCTCATTTGACAATATGTTTTTAAGAAGAAGAATGAAACATAATGAAGAATCATAATCAATAGTAGAGTGATTGTACTATATTTTACTTCATCAGAAAATAGCAATAATGTATTTTTCATTTGCTTTGCCTTAGTAGCAAAGTGATTTGATATTGCCAGGAAATTTCCCTGATACCAATTTCTATATAAAACAAATCAAATTTAAATCACTCTCACTCATTAGGGAATGTCACAGTTTCTTTTTTCTTAATAATTATATAACCAAGAAGATAAAATCATAGATGAAACAAATATTTTTGTACAGACTATATACAATTCTCTTTGTACACTTGGCATGACTTTACAGACCCAATGGGTTTAAGTAAGTTTTCTTAAATTAACAAGTCACATGCAGAATGATTCTATGAAGACAACTGTCATTTCATATACAAGAATGCATCCAATTATAGCAAGAAAGCTAAACTTTGCAAGGTATATTTAAAATGCAAATTAATGTCTACAGATATGAAAAACCCTGCTTATTTTATTCAATTTAAATACAGTGACTACTGTATATCAACAAAGGATTCAAGTGGTAAATACAGCTTTGCTGTTGAATCCTGTACATCTAACTCAAGTTTGTGCTTTTGAATATGACTCCCATTCATATTCACTTAAGCACTGTTTCTCAGTTCCGAATAGCCATAAGCTAGCTTCTAGTAAAATGAGTATCCCGTGATCCAGTTGTTTGTCAGATGTCATCTGCTAGCCACATGACCTTCATGTGATCTGAGTTGCTAAGGTGACCAGACCTCTTGCTGATTTTTAACTGATCCTTTTCTTATTGACCTGCATAACCTTTTCCATGGGTAAACCATTCTGAGTATCTGAAAAGAGGATGGGAATATCATACCATACCCTCAAGCCTTCAGGGACCCTTTTTGGCTGAATGCAACCTTATTGACAAATCTACTGTAATGCTGGTGTACCATTAATAAAGGGGGGCTTTATATAAAAGAAAACACCATAGGCCATTGCAAATGTGAAGTATTTGTCAGAAATGAGGTTCTGACTAAATCCTCTTTTTATTTTACAAATACACTGGCTCTTTAAGAGCAATGATCAGGCTCATTTTTTCCACCCAGTATAGCATCTTGCTTAGAACAGGAGCAAAGAATTGCTTGGGATCCTTGAGGAATTATCCAGTGTCTGAAAATAGACAGCATGTCCTGCCTGTTTTTGTTCAGTACTCCTGTCATCCTTTCCAGCAGCTGCCGATGTCAATACATCAAATTTAAGATGCAGGAGTAACAGCAGGAACAATACGTTATTTCTCCGTATTGAACAATAAAACACATTTTGAAAAGGTTTCTCTCAGTGAATAAGGCTTGTTATTGATTAACATTAGGGTGGTTGCAATTTGACTGAGATGCCGCCACTTCTATTATGTGATGATAAAAGCAAAGAACATAACTCATAAATGTGATTTATTTCAAATAATTAAAATAGTGGTAAACAAAAGGAGCTAATAGAGAAAAAAAAGATGATTGAACCAAATCAAGGCCACTTCTGTTCTGAAACCAGTTTCTACTGTATCAAAGATATGTTATAGTACTAGTAACATAAGCCATTACATTGTAACATTTTGCAAAGTTTATATTTACTTTTCAATTAATATTTGAGTCTTTTTATGAATATATTTTTGTGTTAGTGTGGTCCATAAATACCCAAATATAGAAACTGGAAAACCTGTATCTTTTATACTGTATATTTCTGATTTTCAGTTTGTCCATCCATCTGTTGGACTCTCTGTAGGGCAGTGCACTAAAAGCATGTTGTGTAAAACTGTAATTTTCTGGCATTAGAACAGATTTTCATGTGCTAAGCATCACCATCACCAAATTAGTAGTACCACATCTTTGTTTATTAGCTGGTCTACTGTACAGTTACAGTCATTAACACACAGTAGGGAATAGTGCATTAGTGTGTAGTCAGTGTTATTTTAAATTGGTTTCCCTTTTCTAAAAGACAGAGTTTTATGCTGTAAATTGGTGAGGGAGGTTCCAATTAGAATGTGTTAAATTTCAAAAAGAAATTCAACAAGGTTCTACTATTCAGTCAAATAGGTTTTAAAATAAAAAGGTGATAGCAGGCGCTTAAAAGAACAGATGGTGAAGATGGGCCTTGTTTGATGTGTTAATTGACAAAGTGTAGCTGTGGGATGGGCTGCTCACCTGTTTCTACAAAAGATGATAGATGTGGTTTTCAAAAAGGTATAATATGAACAATACTTTTTGTACTGTAGACTCAAAATACAGTATATTAAACCCACAACTCCTGATGTGATAGCAAGATTAAAGGCATTTTAAATTTGGTGCTATTGAATGTTTTCTTAAAATGATCACAATAACTGTATAAACTGACATTTTGAGAAGAAAAAACTTTTAATAAATCTGATGATTTAATAAATTGATGTTTAATGCAGCTGGATTTAAATATGGCTTTATTAATCCTTCAGGTCTATAAGCAATGTCAACATTGATCTGCTTAAAGAGGAGGATAAAACTGATTTTGGTGATATTTTTGAGCGTCTTTGAGTCTTTTCCCTAGTAATTACTAATAAACCTTGGTTTCACAAAGCTGAATATTGCTCAGTTGTAGTTTCCTTTTCTGTTTTTAATAAATATCACAAAATGGGAATGTTTAATAGTCAGGGAATAAACCAGGCTAAACAAAGAAATAAAAGGAACTTAGTCATTTTATTCTTTTGTAGGTTATGTCTTCAGCAGAGCACACTGAGTAGATTTGATACATTAAATACATGATGCAGAAAAAGGGTTTTTAATAGGATGTAATAGCATACTAATACTAATAGGATGTACTGAAGTATGTCTGTGTATTACTCAGACTGATGCAGGCATAGCAAGTAACTTAACTGGTGTTTATTAATATGGTCACAGTAATTATACTTTACCAGATATTCTCTACAATGTTTTTGGTGATAATTTCTACTGTCATACACCCCCTTAGAAATTTCATCACATTTGTATAACATTTGCCTTTACTGTATAATTTTCTTTTTTGCATCAAGATTAATTACTGGGGAAAGGAGTACCTTGCCGGAATGTTTTTCCTCTAGATTGTTAAACCAGTTTCTGCATGAGTGCCGCAGAGAATGATGACATATTTCTGAAGCCAGATCCATTACATGGACTAAAAGCATTGTCATTTAGCACTGCAGCGCAGTAACCGCAGGGCACTGGTACATAATAACTCTCAAGTGCTATTTTCTGATGCCTTTTTGGATTTGTTTCAGAAAGTTTGGAATTCTCAAAAAGATCATTGTACTGTAATTTCAGTGGTACTTTCTTTTTAATCAATGTATTTTACAATGCATTCACCAAATAAGGTTTACCTTAGTTAATTAAATTGTGGGTTAATATGTGTCAATTAACAGTCATTGACATTGCAATATTTGTGATGCCTAAGTCATGTCTGGTTATGCTGGAAATAAAATTAAGTACCGTATCTGTTCTTTTCTAGTCTCTGAATCAGGCAAAATACTGGTTTGGCAACAGCACTTAATTATTGTTAAAGACAAAAACCCTTCAATTGCAATAACAACAACTCACCTTACTTCTGTAGATTGAACATGGAGAGGCTTGTGCTAAATAACCCTTCATGCATTTATGTAATGTATGGGAACTGAGTGCAAGCTTTGTTGTAATCAAGGACGTGAAGATTTATCTCTTGTTTGCCCTATAATAGTTATGAATATAAAGCATACTAATGGCTAAGGACTATCAGTTTCAGTCAGGTCCCCATGAGACATTTTACATATCCTTCTGCAGATGGTGGATTATTAACAAGCTAATATAAGGCCCTGCACTCACATAATGTAAGCAATTGGGATGCGCTACAGAAATAATTCATTCTCATTTGCAATTGATCTCCTGGACAGTGCTTCAAACTGTGTGCAAACTTTATTACTTCGAGAAAGAAACTGGACCGATTTATTTTGGGGGGCTAGAATCCAGAAAGTTGCAGCTTGGAATATCTCTGTGCTACTGTACCTTCTGATGTCAGATCACATTGCAGCTCAGAGGCGTGTCTAATATCTTGAAGGGCTTCCACTCATTTGATAATAGGAATTGTAATATATTGCAGCTTAACTGTTTTTATGTACGTTTGCAATATATCTCCATTTATTGTGGAAGAAATAATTTCAGAGCAGGTTTTGAGCCTACAAAACACAGTAAAAACATTTGCCAGTGGCCTTACAGGTACTGTATACAGTCATGTAAATAGAGAATTTATCATTAGTACAAGTGCTGGAAACAAATAAAAGGTATCTTTCCATCTTTTGGGAAGCCGCACTAAGAAGACTCATTTTTAAGATTGCTAATATGGCTAGTAGTGATTGATATAATGTGATTTGAACTGGCCTCTAGTATAGCTGAAGTTTTTTTTCCACTGGATTTTCTAAAGATTTTTATTGGAAGTTCAGAACATGACCTTTATTATACAGTGTATAAGACATAAAAAAGCATGTGCTTTACTTATATTAGGTTTTAGAAATATGACATTATTAATGTTCCAGTGTGCCATATCGTGTCTGGTTTGAACAGGCTCTGAACATAAACCCATTTCATGAAAGAAAAATGTTTTAAACCAAATTGATTTGCAGTTGTGTTAAACTACACTGTCACAAACACCAGTTACTGACCTTGTTTTGCAGCACAGACAGTTTGATTCATTTGTTGTCTCCTTGTTTTAGATTGTATCCTTATCAGTAACTCCTGTACAGGCATACACTCCATCTGCCTGACATGATCTGTTATGAATTTCATAAACTAGCTTTGATAAACTAGTTACGGGAGCTGATGACTCATTGTTCTTGCTGTTTTTTTTTCTAAGCAGTATTTGAATTAAGTGTAAAAAAGAAAAACATGCTTTTTACAGTGTTCACACAAATTGCAACACCGATTTAAATTGAAATGATCCTCTTTATGCTTTGTTATAAACAGCATTAGAGAAAACGTATTTCAACAATATGAATATTTCAGTAAGGTGTTTGTCAATCTTCAAAATCATTCCTATGAACATAAACATATTTGGAATTATGTACATAAAAAACTTAACTAGTTAAGGCATCAACCTGGAATAAGGAAGCTTCTGATTATACTTGAAATATTACCACCTATAACCTTAGAATGGTCATATTTTAATAACTCAATTTGTTGCCTTGTGTTTTATTTTAGCCTGGTTGTGTAAATACAACAGAGGTTGACATAAAGAAATCCTCAAGAATGAAAAACCCTCACAAAACAAGGAAGGTAAGTCTTTTCTCTTTTTGCCAGTAGCCCAAAAGCTGTATATCGGCGACATGGCAGTTTCAGACTAACAGAAGTGGATAATCTTAGCTGAAGTGAATGTGATACTGTGAAATTGTTTTGTAGTCTGTGTACGGATTGCAGAATGACATCCGAAGCCACAGCCCTACCCACACACCTGCAGCCGAAGCAAAGCAGCCCACAGCAGAAGAGCTGCATGACCAGGTAAGAGCTGCCCTGACTGTGCTTGTGCTAGTGCTTGAGTCCTTAATCTGTTCAATGATTGGATAACTTTTGGTCATCATTAACTCAGAGTAACAATTACCTGCTAGACTTCGAAGATCACCGGAATAATTTGCATCACTTTACATAAGAACATTAAGAGAAGTTAAAAGGGAACTGCAATGCTATTTTTATATTTTGGGGTTGGAAAGAATTTACATTGCTGAGTGCATTTCCAACCAAGTAAAATGTACACAGAGTTTGTAAAAAACGTCTGGTGATGTGAAATGACCTTATTACATTGCAATGAAGCAGGCTTGTGAATACAGTACTTCTCATTTAATCCAACAGAAGTATTGCTCTCAATTTGGAGACAAAGTTTTGCTGACAAATACAGTATGTTGGAACATATTTGACATATCTTGTTGGAAGATTTTTGTGGAGAAATGACTGCTTGCACAGCCTGTGCTTACAGTATTTGCTCGTACATCACATTACATTAGTCATTACAGTGGCTAGTGAGCAGGAAGGGCCGCATCAACTCATGATTCATGAGAACTCAAATGCAGATTTGTGACAACAGTACTTTCACCATTTTGTGCATAATTCAAAACGTCTAAAAAATTTCTATAACATCAATACATTTATTTTGTTACTGAGATTTAATAACTCATCTGAGAAATTGGGACTGCAGTTTGCCTTTAACTATGGGAGAAGACCCATCTTTATAATGTACAGTATGGGAAGAGATTGTTTCACCCACTCAGACTTAGTTTTCGGTTCTAAACCTTGGCAGTTAAATGTTTTCTAATATCTGTTCAAATTTTTTATTTTAAACGAAAAAAAATGTTTAAGTATAATATAAAATACCAACAGTGTCATCCCTGTTTGTTTCCAATAAAAACTTGGAAACCCTCCATTAAATCTCTCCTTAGCCTTCTTTTCTTGAATGAGAAGATTGCTATTCTTTCAGTCTGCCTCATAGCTGATCTCCCTGAACCCTGGATTAAGTCTTATGCTCTTCACTGAAAAATCCTTTTCTATGCTCTTTATTGTGTATCCAAGCAATACTTTACTGTGAGTGCTTTCTGCATGTTTTATGCTGTGATTTCTGACTGTCATCTATAATTATTTGAACTTGTTTCATGTTGAAAAACTGTGCTCTGAGTAACTTGACACAAAGCAAATGCAAATAGTGAAAAAGCTAGCACTTTCAAGTCTGTTAAAGCAGGCAATTTATATGGATAATGTAGAGGAGCTAGAGATGAAATATTGAAAGAAAACAGCTTTTAGAAGATATTTCTTTTAAAATTCCAATTAAACCAACTTGTATTCACTCAGTTTCAGTGTTATAAAATTGGACAACACAAGCATCAACAGACTAGATTATTTTACATAAAATACACAAACTCAGTACACTGTTCTACAGTACAGCACTCCCACGTCTTGTTTGCCATGCACTGTTTGGTTATTTGATGTTATGTTTTATTTTGAACACTGTGATGGGGTACATAGTGTACCTATCCAGTGTACCAGTATAGTGTATATCTCATGCCACAGTATATACAGTACAGTATAGTGTACATACTGTGCACTATAGAGTGTTTTGCCATCAGACCTAGACAAGGTAAGCTTTAAAATGAAGATATGCATGTACCTGTTTCAGAAGTTTTGTGTTGTTCAAATACAGCAACAAACTGGGAAATGAAAACCAAATGGACTTATAAATAGGACTGTTTGTTTTGTATCTTACACCCAACTTCACTATAGGCCAAAGGCACTCAGGCTCACAGCCAAAAATATAGCCTGAGAAGCATTAGCCATCCTGCATCCTTAGTGCCCTCTTGTGTTCTGGAGGGGAGGTGGTCTGTCATTTCTACCACTGTGGAGCCATTTGAGCATAAATCTATTTGTGTAAAAATGTTTAGGAAAATATAAAATTATTTTGTGGTCATTTCTGTGGGAAGAAAGGGCTGTTCTTTGTATAGTATCATTTTATTACCTTGTATGTGAAGGAGCAAGACAAGCCTCTCCTTCACAGTAGTAACAAGGTGGAAAGGAGTTTCCAAAATAAAAACTTGGCTCACAGCCCAGATAGGGTATCCTCCTGCAGATCTCTGAAAAGGTAACTGTTCTGGTGTTCTTCCATCATACTTTTCCATGTGTTTTAGTAATAAAACTGCTCCTGATTTTTGGCAGAAGACCTATGTCCTTGGGGATATTTATGCACCAGGCCCAAGAACCCTGCTTTTCAAAAGGGTTCTGGTGACATTATTAAATAAGTACATGTACAGTACATCTGTACCATTCTGCTACAAATTGTTTGTATCTGCAGTAACAAACAATTTTGATGGTTAAGATTGTGATTATTCATGAACCGATAATCCGTCTTCCAACATTCTTTTATGATCATGGACTAATATCATGAAATATTTTATTTCTCAAACAGGTTGTGTACTAAAAGTAATATATTGCACTTATCAAACTAATATTGTGTAATATACAGCACATTTTCTACAATATTGTTCTTCAAACATAGTTATTTGTGTTTTTACACTTTGCTTTTTAAAATATTTTTGTACAGTAAACACATTGCAAACACTAAAAACATCTACAGTGCACAACACCCCAATCAAAATGTAGTACAATAATGTACGGAAATAAGCTACTAAGAAAAATTTGATGTGATTATCCCACGTTTTTTCAAATCCAGCTACCCCTTCTCCCTTAGGGTGTCTGATAATCGATGATCTACTGTAATTCAAATCCATCATATTGGAAATTGGCCTTTCATTTATTTACAGCTTTGTGTCTGGCAATAAGCCATGTCTGCTGTACTTTGTAGAGACCTCCTGGGTGCCACATGAAGATCTAACTGAATTCATGCAGGAATGACTAAACATCAAACAGTCTTAAAGTGTTCTGAAACATATTGGTGAAAAAAACTGTTCATTTTCTGATCTTAGGTTTCCTTGAGAGTCTGTAACACTCTAGTGTGTCAATTGGTCTTTTTCCATATGACTTGTCATATGTTGCTGAAATTGATTTACACATTTTCTCTCAAATAATTCAGAGTTGTGTTTTCCTGTAGACAACTGTTGTTTCGGTGACACCTGTCTTCCTGTTCTGTCTTCTTTTCAGATAAAATTTTGGCAAGTGCAGTTAGACAGACATCGATTAAAAATGTCTAAAGTTGCAGAAAGGTAAGACATGCTTACTTCATAATCTATATTCTGTGTATACACAGCACTGGATATGCATCTGCCATATGAATTCTGTTGTAGCAGATCTGTGTAGTCATCACACTACAGACGGGGTAAACAAAGCCAAGACAGCAGTGGGACCATTTCATAAAGAATGTCCCACAGACGCCATTTCAAACTCTCGTTGCCATGCAGTCTGTTTATCAAGCAAAACAAAAACAGCTCTATGAAGCTTGAACTCTTCTGGAAAAAAGTCCTAATGCAAAAAAAAATAATTAGTTGAGAATAAAACCTAGCCAAGGAGTTATCTGAGCTCTGGTCACGGTGGCTTCTGCTGCTTTCTCTGCAACCTGAGCCAGAGCTCCTCGGGAGGAGACGCTTACTGTAGGTAATCCGGCCCACACCTGCAGCAGCTCTGGGGTCCGTGAGCGCAGCTTGACAGCCAGGTGTGTGCTGGTAAGAATGGCTGCCACACCCAGGTAGCGACTACCTACAGTATCAATCTGTCTGCCCCCGGGTTTATTTACAGTAGCTGTACAAGACCCTTAACCTGAGAAACATGTCACATCAATTCCTAAAAAAACACGAATCAACAAATTAATTTAAACTCAATGCATATGGGAATGATAAGGACATTTGTAAGTGTACAGTATGTAAGCACGCAGTGCATATACAGAAGTTGTGTATGTGACGTGATTCAAAATGTCTTTGGTGAATAACCAGTCAAATGTCCATTAATGTGCAAAAATGATAACATCTGAATTTTTTATTCTGATATAAAAACAATAAATTAGAAATTCTTCTGCATTGTGTTGATTATTTTGTTGGAGATTGATAGCCAAATTTGATGCTTCAGTATTTGCAGTGTTAACATCTGTGAGAGTATCTTTTTACAACAAAGTTTCTCTTCAGTTTATTAGGCTACACAGAACAATACATTGAATATGACCCATTTCTCACACCACCTGATCCCTCAAATCCCTGGATGTCGGATGACACCACATTGTGGGAGCTGGAAGCAAGGTTCGTAGCAGAACATTCCCTTCCATTCTCATTCTTTCCAGTAAGTTATTTCGTGTTTGTCATTATCTACTGCAGGACCCTGGTTCTGGAACACCCATGTGTCTTCCAGTTCATCTTCCAGTTTAGGTGTCAATCTGAAGCTGATTTATTTATTTAACTGAACTTCTTGCTTGAGTATTATTCTGTGATCATTCTTTGGTTTCAAAAACACTATGTAGTAATTTTTGAAAGAATAAATAACTACTAGTAAAACATGTACTAAGTAACATTGTGCAGTTCTTCTGAAAGCAAAAAAAGATCTTAACACTTAGCTACAGAGAATTACCCTTATTCAGAGTTCTAAACAAAAACTAGAAGTTGCAGGAGTCTTCCAAGATGAGTGCTGAAAACCACTGACCTAGGAGATGTTAGAGAGCTTGTAAGAGATGTTGGAAATCATCTTGTAAGAGGGATGCTCACACCCTTAGAAGGCTCCATGGCCAAAATGTGTTTTCTTTCTTCTCTTTTCAGCATGGAATAAACCTATTACTTGTTCCATTATAAATAGAATGTGTTAATGGCAATAAGAAATTTAAAGTGCAAAATGATTTTCAGTGTCCTTAAACGTACTGTATGTTTAATGAATGAGACATCTGTGAAAGCTGTTCATCACTCTGAACTAGGTACTTAATTCTATTTGCAATCACTTACACATGGGACTTGTAAAAATTAGATTTTTGATCTTTGCTCCCAGAAGCCTATTAACCTTTAACACTTCCCAGAACCCTAGTTTTTAAAACAAAAAACTATCTTCTTCAGTAGTCATATTCAATCTTTAATATCCCCTTAGGCCCCCACACATTATTTTCAGCTAGCGGAAACACAGAAAAAACAGATGTTATGATACTGTTTGTACAATCCCCAACCACTTTTAAATCTGGAAAGTATTGGAATACAGACAAAAGGCAAAGAAAAAGATTATGTTCCAAAATTATATGAGTATTGTTCATCATTGTAAATGAAGCATCAAAGCTTTATTCTAAGGTTGCTGCTGGAAGAGGTGTTAGTGGAGCCAGTAGGGGGCGCTCACCCTGTGGTCTGTGTGGGTCCTAATGCCTCAGTATAGTGACTATATGCTTTATACAATATTTATAAAAAGGTGCCATCCTTTGGATGAGACGTACTGTAAAACCGAGGTTCTGACTCTCCGTGTGTCATTTAAAATCCCAGGGCGTTTCTAGAAAAGAGTAGGGGAGCGAACCCAGTGTCCTGGCCAAATTTCCTCTTGGCCTTTACCAGTCATGGCCTCCTAATAACCCCTATTTATGAAGTGGCTTCATCACTCTGTTCTCCTCCCCACTGAGAGCTGGTGTGTGGGGAGTGTACTGGCGCACTGTGTCTGCCGTCATGTCATCCAGGTGGGGCTGAACACTGGTGGTGGTGGAGGGGATCCCCATTACCTGTAAAGCGCTTTGAGTGGAGTGTCCAGAAAAGCGCTATCTAAGTGTATGAATGAATTGTTCTGATTCCTGTGCTGTAACTGCCGTTCACGCGCCGTGTGTGTCTTTACAGTAAGGAGCCAGGCCAGCAGCGGGTGAAGCGATGGGGCTTTGGCATCAATGAGGTGTTGAAAGACCCAGTGGGGAGGGAGCAGTTCCTCAAGTTCCTGGAATCAGAGTTCAGCTCTGAAAACCTGAGGTACTGTCATGGAAATATAACTATCAAGGAAGCCGCAAGAGAGAGTTCTCACCTGAGTAAGGTCTTTATTTCAATATTGCAATATTGGGAGCCCTGCTGCCACTTCGCCAAGTGCAACCAGAGACTCAATTTGTTACAAGCAGTACAGGGTTTTTATAAGACGTTGCGCTGTAAAAAAGTTCAGCACTTGGTCCCTTCTAAAACTTCCCTTTTCTCTAAGAGAAAACAGATTACATCATAGAGCGAGAGAAAAACACTAGATTTGTTATTCAAAGTTTATCAGTTACTTTCAGCTAATTCTAATGACCCAGACAGCATATATTGTTTTGGTACATTGTCTTCTAAACTAACCTAAACAGTGTACTTTGTTGACGAACTGTTTTCTAAAATTCTGCACGTACTGTAGCATAGCAGTTATATCCTTGAAATATTATCTAAAAGCACCAATATATTTTTTGGCAAAGCTCTCTACATTTTTAAGAATCAATTAACTCATTAGATTTCCACTACAGTACACATGCCCAGTCCGGCTCAGCAAGCACCTTTCCACTCCCCGTCTGTATAAAGACTCTCGGGCTGTGGTTCCCACTCCTGGTCCTGGCGATCCCCACACCGGGTCTTTGTTCCAGCTGGATCTCCCGGACAAAGATTAGACAGCTCTGCTTTCAAATGATTTTTTCCCTGACTGTCAATATCAATAAACAATGATAAACCTATACCAAACACCTTAAGGTCCCTAGTGTACATCTACTTTTGGATCACTAAAAACAAATTGAGTCTTTTTCACAAGTGCTCTATTGGTTACACAATCAAACCCTTCACTGACTTAATAATAGGGAGATTAGGAGCTGGGAACAAACAGATCAGATTAAACATTTTATGAGTTAAATTAAATCCCAAACTTGTGACTAGAAACAAAATGCAAATATTCATTTGAAGCAACCTCTCAGATCCAGTAAGGCCTCAATTATCTAATTAAGGTGAAATGGAATTAAAATCAGCAGGTGTGTGGGGACCACTGTTTTAGGGATAAGGAGTTGTAGAGTGTGGATTTTAAAAATAAGGGATGTATTGTTCTCAGCTATCAAATTTAACAAAAAAAAAAGATTTGTTTCTAAACCAATTGAGCACTTGTGAAAAACACTAAATTTGTTTTTAGTGATCCAAAAGTAGATGTACACTAGGGACCTTAAGGTGTTTGGTATAGGGTTATCATTGTTTATCTTTGACAGTCAGGGAAAAAATCATTTGAAAGCAGAGCTGTCTAATCTTTGTCTGGGAGATCCAGTGTGTCTGCAGGTTTCCATTCCAACTCAATCAGCTTGTTATTCCACTTAACAGGACAAATTTAACAACTTCTCCCTGCTGTTTAGGTACTGCTGCTGTAAAGAGATTTAGAAATCCTACCAACACTCCGCCCTTCTGGAAAAATGTTTAGACAAACCTGACTTACTGTATATTTAGATCTAGACTTACTTTTTGATTAGTCAAACTCATTCTTAGAGAGTCTGATAAATGACATTGGAAAAGTATGTTATTATTTATCTATTATTTGCGATATTATTTGTCCAGTTGATTTGATGTATGCAATACTACAATTCAGAACAGCTCAACAATAAATTATGTATAATTATGTAGACTTTGACTGTAAAATAAATATGTACTGACAACTAATGAAATAAACTTATGTACAGTACATTCAAGGTACATGCAAATTAAATAGTAAAACAAGAAACAAGAGTTGGAAATTGAGGCAATTGCTAGCCTTCAAGAACAGTGTTTCTTCTTTCTACGTTTCAGTGTGGAATTAACCTTTACTTGTTACATCTTCTGTTGATTTATTAAACTGGCAAAGCAGTACAGCTTTTTACCCCTGTGAGAATTGGATGGCTTGTTGGTTTGTTGTGGGTGGGAGGGTTTCTATTTGTGTGTGAGTGGACATGGGTGGCCATTGATAGACTCAGTTAGCATTCTGACTCACCCACTAAGTGTCTGGAGAGTAGTTCGCATATAAACACAGCAGCATGGTGGCTAGCACTGTGGCCTCACAATCTTTGGGTCCTGAGTTCAGTTCTAGACTGGAGACTCTTCTACAGTATGTGCAGTTTGCATGTTTTCCCTGTGTCTAAATGGTTTTTTTTCCAGGTCTTCTAGTGTCCTCCCACATACCAAAAGCATACGGGCTAGGTTAATAATAATTCATAATAATAATAATAATAATAATAATAATAATAAGTTTTATTTACAAAGTGCCTTTCCAAACCCAAGGATGCAATACATTGTGATAAAGAAAAACACAAAAGTAAAAAGCAAAAAATAAAAGAAAAATTAAAACAAGATCGTACAGGATAGAGAGTGGAACAATCAGACATAGGGACTAGGAAAAAGTTGAGTGAGTTTTGAGTTTATATTTGAAGAGAGTAAAAGAATGTGTCTCTTTAAGAGTTGGAGGAAAGGTGTTCCATCACAAGGAGCAGCAACAGGAAAGGCAAAAGTCCAAGAGTTAGTCCTGGGTACAGTGAGGAAAGAGTCAACCTCAACAGAACAGAGCCTACAGGAACGAGTGTAAACATGGAGGAGTTCAGAGATGTATGATGAGCCAGATTATTTAAAGCCTTGAAAGTCAGTAACAAGATCTTGTATTGAATATGTGACTTTATAGGCAATTTATAGACCAAGCTCTGGTATGAGTTACAAGTCTAGCTGGAGAGATTTGGACTACCATCATGTCTTTGGACTGTGGGAGGAAACTGGAACACCCGGAGGAAACACATACAGTACGAACACAGGGAGAACATACAAACCAAGCAGACAGCACCCCAAGGTCCCAGCACTGCTGAAATGCTAACAACTGTGCCACCGTGCCACCCTTCATAATTTAATATAACCATGTACAATGTGATACAATCACGTAGTGACTCTCCTCTGTTGTGTGGCCAGGTTTTGGTTAGCAGTCCAGGAGCTGAAAAAAAGGCCAATCCATGAAGTACCAGCCCGTGTCCAGGAAATCTGGCTGGAATTCCTGGCTCCCGGTGCTCCCAGTGCCATCAACGTAGACTCCAAGAGTTATGACAAAACAACCCAGAATGTGAAGGATCCTGGACGGTATACGTTTGAAGACGCCCAGGTAAGCCCTGTGATGCTTTGGGCAGGCAGTGTAGAGCTGGAACGCATTACCTTTCTTCCTGCATTCCAGCTTGATCTGATCTACAGCTTCATTTTCCAGGTGTTACTTTTGTCTTAACACATCAGGTGATGTGTATGACGTGTATTGATCGCCCTGACACATTCTACTTGATAACAAAGTGGAAGTATAATAATAATCTAGAAGGGTGGTCAATACCTTTATCCTCCAGCCTTGAGCACAATGTCGGTAACTGGTACAAACATTATGTATTAGAAACGTTGTCTTTTCTGAATCACGAACTTGCCACAACACTTTAAAATCATTAATTCTAAATAAATATGTCGGTGACATTATACACCACAAATTTGTTTACTAACATGATTTCAGTGTATTTGTAAGTTTAGTTGCTTACAAAGGTATTGGAACCCTTTGCCTAATACAATGTTACTGCCAAAATTAATTTAGTTTAATATTGTTTCAAAGTTTGTTTAATTCTGATTCATCCTAGTGATGTGTGTCCATATTCTTTCTTCTGATAAAAAAATTAAAAAAGAAAACCTCATGCAGTTCCTCTCTGTAAATAAGTGCCAGTGTATTTTTATTTTTATATCTAATATATCTGTCTTGTAATGTACAGTAGGTGGGTAAGTGTCTGGTCTGGAGACCAGCTGGAGAGTTGTGTGTTCATGTTCCCATTGCAGTCCAGTTGTTGTAGAAGAGTCACATGCTATCTTCATTCCTTAACACCATGGAAAATAGGATAGGTCTGGCCTAATGTGTTATTCTGGCTCAGATATGAAAAATGCTTTACCTTATTCTTACAATGTCATGAAAGTCAAATGTAAAGAGATACAGACAAGCGCCATGGACCTGTTGGTACAGGATGCTTAGAGTTAACTTTAGCTTCACCCTGCCTGACTACAGGGATAGCAGTCTGGCCATACTGTACTGTACATCTGAAGTAGTCTGGGCATCCTGAGTCAGACAAGCCAGTTGTTGAGCAGAGGATGCTGAGAAAAAAGACAGTCTCTTATGAATCCGAAACATGTCCACCAAATATTAAATTGTTAGAAAGGACACTTAAAAGAGAAAAAAAGTAAATATTTTATAACCTCTTGTTAAACCTGTATTTTCAGGAGCACATTTACAAACTGATGAAGAGTGATTCTTATGCTCGTTTCATACGTTCCAGTGCCTACCAGGAATTGCTACAGGCCAAGAAAAAGGTACTGTATATGCCTGAAATATTTTAATGACTAAATGGTTAGGTGTTGGCCATTCCTCCTTTGTAAAAGTTCTGGATCAATGGAAGGTTAAAAAAGAATCATAGCCAAAGAAAAAAGCTTTCATCTCTAATGGCTCATAATCGGTGCTGCATGAGCTGCAGTATATTATTCATCTTTTTCCATTAATGTAAACAATCACTGGCTACATTTATGCACAGATATACTTATTTTATAGTCATTACTGGACTTTGTGAAAGACAGTCTGTCCAAAAAAACAGTCATGTGTTCCTTATTTTGGAAAAAAGAATAATTCTCATGTCCGATTTTCTGCCTACTGGATTTTATCTTCAGCAGATGTGGGTATTAAGTATACAGAATTTTATCTCTAAATGGACAAAATTATTATACCAAACCTTTAAACTTTAGTATTAGTCAACATACCGTACAGGTTAAGTATGTAATTAAAGTGTGGTAGACCTAAAGTAATAAATAATGTAATATTTGTAAGAGGTGCTTGAGGTCTAGGTGAGGAGGAGAGAGGGGATGTGTGAGAGGAAATGGAGTGCCAGAGCAACTGTGACATATTTAATACTGAACATGCCAATGCACAAGGTACCACACTTCCAAATCACCACTGTGGATAACATGATAACAAGGCTAGTTCAAAAAAAAAAACTTTAATTACTCATTTCAAATCCCAGAAGCATGTTTTTGAAACTTTTCCACTCTTATGGTCCTGTCATTGGGACTGTCCAGAAACTGTCCCAATGAAACTACAGTACAGTATACTCTGTTTAGTATGTACTGTATCAGAGCTCACTGTTGTGAACTTTACTGAAACTTAGTGTAGAATTTTACTGCTGCAGAAGACACAAAATCCTGACGTGTTAGCCACACTCTTCATTTTCAAACAGTTTTATCCTAATGTTTGAGGAAGATAAATCCTTGAGCACACTCAGTAGTGAAATGCAAAACCCATGCCATATCAATCCTGTTCATCCTGTTCTGTCAGTCTACACTGGCTGGTTGAGCAGTGCGTCAGCAAAGTGCCTTGTGCGAAGATCAAGTGGTCTTGTTCCATTTCTTTACACTTTATGTCTATTTTTAAGGTATTTACCCATAGTAAACAAATACGGATAGCTTTGTGGGAATTTTATCAAGGAGTCAACGAGACTCCTTATGCTTTATGCTGAAAACGCATATTATATTCTTCATGTCACAAGGAGGTGCCAGAACTCTGCTTAGAGGTTCCAGATCAGAGAGAGTCTCAGACTGAGAGGTGGCAGAGCACACGATATAAGTAATAACCAATTATTTTTTAATATTTTTGTGGGTAACATTATTGGATTTTTTCAAGCAGTTTCAATCACCCTTATTTCTTTAGCAGTTTGATCTTATCTTGAGAAATGTAATATAGAGATTTCATAGAGGTTTGGCATGACAAGCCTAACTGAGCAACTGTAAGGACGAGGCTTACCGAATCCCTCCTCACTTTCGCAAGGAATGAGCCAGGGAGCTGCTACAAGGGTGTAGATGGGTTTGCAGGATAGTTGTGAGACAAATGTACAAAGAGGGGTTTGGGTGGCAAAATATATCTATACATAGCAGAGTAGAAGTTAGCACCACAACCTGACCTTCCTTGCAAATTTCAGTTAAAAACCTTTACTAAAATCATATGTCTAAATGTAGCTCTTTCATTCTTTTCATTCAGTTTATTTACTATTATTTGCATTTTCAGTGAAATTTTGCAGGACATTTTAACCAGATCGCTTGCAGTTTCCATTCCAGCTGTTGTTTTGATTTTTTTTACATAGCTTGGCTTGCTGTCCATTTCATCATTCCTTCTTTTCAGCTGTGTACTTTTCTCGCCTTTTTTTTCTTCCTTTTCTTTTTTTAATTTAAGTTGGAAAACATTCAGGATCGCAGAACCTCATTTGAAAAATTCACTCGCAATGTGGTAAGTTGATAGGACTTGCATGGCTGGCTGCTGAAACCACCGACTGCCCTGACAAAGTCCGTCACTGCTTTGTGATACCACAATATGCACTCAGACAAAGAAAGAGCTTGTGGATTTGAGCTTTTTACAGCCAAAACCCTTCTTTCCTCCCTCTCCTGAATTGTTTCACCTTTATAACTATATTTTTGGTAGATTTTCATTAATCCAGAACTTGCCCAGGATTTCACAACTGCACTCTTAAAGCACGAATTTAAAATAAAATATTAAGACTAAGTGGCTGATTTCTGGACTTGGCTGAAAATCTGCTTGATGTGTACATGTACGTACCTCTCCCTCTGTTGAATTGGACAATCAGAAATGTTTTAGTTGATTTTGTTATCTGCTGTGTCTGACATAATTTTTACATTTACAAAAGAGTGAATGCACTTTTTTCAAATCCCGAATGGTGCTGCTGTTGTATAACAGGATCTCCTGAAATGTGACTGCATGCAAACCAGTACAGTTTTGCATGAATGTCATTTTCACATTTATTCAAAGTGTAAAAAAATGTGCTCCTTCATGTTTGCTTTTTCCTTGTTCACAGAAAAGTAAGAACTTATTTTGAAGGATTTTGCTTCCAGGTAATGATACTAAAGGAGTGGTGGCTCTTCTCCATCTCCATTCTGTCTGCCACCCTGTTTTTGTGGTGTTATCATGTTGCAATTAAAAGCTATAAGCATATTATATAAGGGATTTTAATTAATGTTTTAGTATTGTGTGTACTGCAATGCACCTGTAAAGTAATACGTGCTGGATTCCATGTAAAATAAAGCCAGATGATAAAGACTGCAAGGTTTCCAGTTATGCCAAAAGTTTTTCTTTTTAAACGTACTGTACATACAGTAGACATATTTTATTTTATACTTGACCCTTTTTAACTACTGTAAGTATTTCATTTGCAGCTTTTTAAAATCAAAAGCTAATGATTAAAGCCCCTTATATATATATTGTACATTGTATATTATAAAGTTTCTTGGCCACTCTGCCCACCAGACACACATATTGTATAAACTGGTTTGGAATTTATTCAGATGTAATTTTCAGGTGAAAATTCTGTGATAAGAATTCCTCGTTTTTCATGAGAACATGAGGACAAGAAACTTTATATGATCATGTCTGTTGTAACAGCTTGTTCAAACTAAGAGCATTAAACACATTTATTTTTATAGGCCAGAAACATGCCTATATTTCCATGCCATAAAAACTGTACGCCAACACTGAAGGCGAACACTCAACTGTTGTGAAAGAGGTAGCTAGTCACTGGCTGGTGTTTTGAGTTTGTGTGTGTTGTATGGCGAGTGGTGCAGTACGATGCCTGTCAGTGTTGTAGCTTTTGTTGTTTCTATCAAGTTGTTAACACTGTGAGTTGTCCGTGGCAGTATCTTGACAAAATATGGATATTGCAAAATGTTTTCTTTATACACTATCTTTCCTTAAGTTTGATTATGGGAACTTGGTGGGCAGGAATTAATATCACAAAATGTGCAACAAAACAAGAGAATCCCAATCTGCATTTTAACATATTTAAATGCACCCTAATTATCCATCCACTTTTGTGGGTGACCAGTTCCATAGTATGCATTATACTGCGCAAGCTGCAGTGGTACAAATTATTTGTGAGAAGTTAATTAGATTCAGACGTGATCAGGGTTAATCTTAGATCCTTAATTTTATGCTGCAAGCATCTTTCTGAATTCAACAGAAAAACCTAGGGATCCACTGTAAATTCATGTGAAATTGTATTCTACCTTGTGTGCTGTACTGATTTTTCTGCATGAGCCCCTCCTCTGTCTGATATTAGGTCTCATACTAGGACTTCTATTTTGAGCACTGCTCTTGTGAATATACAGTATATACTGTCTTAAATAACTATTTTAATGAATGTACTGTATAACCCATGCTACCAAACAGGCCTTGTACTATGCCCTAACTATGTTATGAATTTAAAAAATGCGTACATGCGCACATGCATTTTTGAAATTGCAGATAATGGAAAAAAATGACAGTTGGAAATTTCACTTTGTGAAGTGTGATTTGTCCTTTTCTACAGTAGAATCAGAAAAGTGTTATTGAAAAGGAGTGACATCACAAAATTACATGCAATGCTACTGTATGTGCCTAAAAAAATCCAGGTATCTGTAAAACAATCTATATGTATTTCATGGGACTTGTTTGCATAAGCTTAAACCATGAAATGTATTAAATACAGTAGCTTTTACCAGTCAATATTATAAAAACATAGCTCATTTGAGAGTTACACCTACATACCTTATATTTTTAATTTAAGAAAAACATCCACCTGCAGTTTAGAAAAGCTCGAATCTCTGAAATCAGAGGAGCAAATACTGGGATTGTTATGTGCTAGCTAGGGTGACCATATTTTGGTTTTCAAAAAAGAGGATGGGGGGGGATAATCGACACTCAACACATGCCTCCAAAGTAAAGAATCTTTATTACTATTCTAATCACAAAATCAATTTAAACTCTAGTTTTTATTAAACTTTTAGTAAACTTTTAAACAGTTGCAGGGTTGCTATTTCTCTTCCAAAATGGCACACAAGGAAAAAACAAAAATGTAGCCCTATTTTCAACTTCGTTTTTTTTATTTTAACACAACAAAAGTCTTAACAGCTGAGGAAAAAATGAAGACATCAGAACTTAGAAGTCCTCATTGCTTGCAAAAATTATCAATTTTAACGAAACATTTTGACATATAATGAAACTAGTTAAACATTGTTATTTCTCATGGCCATAAAAACACCCACAGACACACACACAGAAAAACCCTTTTCAAGCTACGCTGCGTGGAAGTTCAGACTACCAACATGGAACAAACGAAAATGTGTAGGCCTGTGTGTGTTTACACAGTCTGAGTAAACCAGCAAAACAAACTTCCGGACAAGTTTTGGAATTTTATAATTATATTTTAGGTTTCAAAAAGAGGATATGTCCAGGAAAAAGAGGACGTCTGGTTACCCTAGTTATAGCGAGTGTATGGGCTTTCCCCAACAGTGGCACAAAACATCAGTTTGGGTAGGCTGGAGTCAAGTGAGACTCTCCTGCCGGGCTGCAGTGAGGGACTCAGTTTCTCCAGATACCTTTAAGCTTCTGTTTATCTCCAGTCTTGCTCTAGGTGCAATGAGCAAGGAAGCAGAGACCCACTACACAACACATCCAGGAAAGTGTGGGTGTGTGGTGCAGACTTCTTCCAGGGCAGGCAGACACACAACCTCTGCCTAGTTCACTAGTCAGTATTCACTAGTCAATACTGACTAGTGAAAAGCGGGACAGCTCCCAGTTGGAGAACTAAAAGGGAAAAAATACCTACTTTTAACTATACACTTAAAATAAAACAATTTGAGTCGCAATACTCACCAAAAAATGTAAATGTGGTTACTGCTGTGAGCACCGGATGTACCCGTATTTCAGTGCAGTCTCTGAATTACTTAATTACCACACTGATGGCATGGAAACACTGGTGGCGTTGCTTTCCCATTTACTTTATGATAAAAGATGTTGAAAGACGTCTTTTACTGGGTCATTCTGTAGAAGTGAAAATCAAAGAAGCAACATATTTCTTATTCATTTCTTACTGACCAGGGGAAATACAGTACATAAGAAATCACTCACTCCCAAGGGCTTGGTTTGTATGCACAATATCCCTGCTAACCCAGAACAAAAAATAACAACCAGACTCTTCAAAGGGAAGATTACATTCGTGAGTGCATGACAAATAAAGGCAATGGCAATCAATTTTGCAATGGAATAACAGATCTAAAATTGTGGTCCTTAATCTGGAATCTGCATGTCTGTGGGGTGTCTAGTGAAAATAGTGTCTGCTGAATGAATTTAATAGACCCAGCTGCTCATATTTGCCACCTGATATTTATTTTTGGTGTTTCTTTGTTAGTCCCCAAGAAACATGTCATCATAACATTTGAATCTCTTGCTTTTTTCTTTTCCAGGGGAAAACACTTACTTCAAAGAGGCTAACAAGTCTTGTGCAGTCATACTAAAAAAGCTGTCACCTTTTAGCTTGGAAGAGGACCATTTCATTTATACATTATTGTAGTCCACTGTTTACCCAGGCAAACCAGAGGACAGTAGACCAGTTGTTGCATGTCCGAGGAACTATTTTTTATTTATTTCTTCAGTGTGTTGCAAGGCATTATGGATTTTGAAAAGACTTTAAACTACTGAATGCCTTTTTTAAGATTAATTTGTACGTTCACTTCTTCCTTCCAAATCAGCTGGAACCGAGTGTTTATAGCAAGTTGGAGTACAGTTAAAATAAAAAAAAGGCTTCTGTATAGGTACATTACCTTAATCACTGATAATCAGACACAAAATGGAAACATTACAAAGTATGCATTTATTATTAAACTTCATTTGCATTTATTGCACTACAAAAATTAGCACAGATGGTTTTCATCATACATGTCCAATCACATTTTGAAAATCAAAAAAGCTATGTCCGTGTCCTATGTAGTCTGTAATTCTGTTACTGTTTCTTGCATTTATTTTTATACCATATTTAAAGACACCTTTTACTTAAAATGTATTAAAAGTTGGCCCTTTATCTGTTTATATGGTGAGGTTTTCATTTCACATTTTCATTTTTCTGGGAGCAATATTCACCTCTTGCTCCGGTTGGTAGCACTGTTTTCATAGAGACATGAAGAGCGATGATTAAGAAGTTAAAGCACTCTGAAGTCAATACAACCATTAGTGGTGTTTTGTTCTCCTTGTTTTGAAAAATGAATGACAGGTCTTTAACCTGCTGGACCAAGTGTGAGCATTGCATATGGAGAAAAAGTGAAGGGCCTTCAACTACAATACAACTTGGTTTAAGCAGGCCTCATATACAGATTGCATAGAAGTTGTACAACTCCACTGTGATCAGTAAACCAAAGCTGCTGTTTAAGGGGGTTTGTTGCATTTTCAGTTTGTCCTGTGGACTTCTGAGAAACATCATCATAAAGAGAAAATCTGTTACTGACTCAATCAGAATGTCTGCGTGTAAGTACTATTAAATTCAATATTGAATAAAAAATGATGTTAAGGCTGATTGTTAATAACAGATCCTAGAAAGTGTGTGGTGATAAGAAGCTAGTATTAACTAGCTGAAGAGGTAACTTTGATCTTGCACAGAGGTGGCCAGTTACAGTTTTTTTAATTGAATTGCTTTACAGTTCAGGCAGTATTCGGTAGGTAGTGTTAATTTATGTACTGTAAATTTACTTTTTGATATGTTTCATGTTACACGACACAGTATTTTATATTGGTATCACTAGAGGGCACCAGAGCTAGAGTTTGTCCTCACTTCTTTTTTATGATTACAGATTACAAAGGTAAGCAATTTCATCAATATCTTTTCTACATATGATATGAAGAATTAATGATCTTATTTACAGACGTTATGAAATTGTTTTGTTTACGTAATGCATGTGATGGTGAATCTATGACAGATTGCTCTACAAAAAATAATAATTGACATTGTGAAAGCTCAATCAAAAGAAACTCCTTTCTATATTAGAAGCCTCAATACATGATTTAGCTATTTCTGTTGTAAATGAAGAAATCAAGATCACAGAGGAGATGGTTTGAGTTCACACTCATTTAAGTGTTTCATTATTTAATTGTTACAGAAAAGTGATGATCTTTCTATCTGCAATTAATTCATTCATTCTGACTTTTTTAAGTATGAATTTTACACAAAAGAGACCTTTTTAATGAAAGGGTAAAAAATGTAAAGCTTTTTTCTTGCTGTTTTAAAAACAAAAGTGGATGTCTAACACTGTACTAGTAATTATTTTCTAATTATTATCTAATCTAATTAGTATCGCAGAAGCAAAAGAGACACCTTCAGTTGTTGAATGATATTATATTAGACACGAAAATCACACTGATCTATAAACTAAATATTGTAATTATAATACAGCAATTATCAATTCTGAAACACTTAAAAAAAATAATCCAAGCTGTTGCGCTAAAAGTGAAGAGGGCATTAGAGTTAAATATATACCACACGTCTTCTGTGAATGTCAAAATGAAGATGCAAACATTTTTTGTTGTTACATTTCATATGTATTTAACATAACAGATATGCTTGAGCCTTACTGCCATAAATCTTTCACTGTTCATACTACAAGCTTTTGTGTGGCTAACTTGAATGTCTTTGTTTTCGTCTGCTGTACTCAGATCCACATGTGACACATGGAGGATAAAAACAGTTGTTCTTTGTGTTTATCCCAATGGCATTATCACACAGCCCAAACCATAAACACTGAGGGTCTAGCAATTTCTGAACATTCTTCACTGTAACAGGGCTGGCTGTGTGTGTTCATTCAGAACAAAATTTCTGTGTTAATAGACAATGTATCGATGAGATTTTGCTTTATATCAGAATGAGTTTGCAGAAGCTGAGAGGAGTGTGTATCAATAAAATTTGCTGCACAAGTTTTGAGATCTATTTTTTTCACATTTTGAAGCGTCAAAGTGTAGTTCAAATGTTTAGCATTTCAGTCCATTTGATCATTCAGATATGCTGTATCTCTTTCCATAGCAAGAAATATGAGACATCAGAATTAATGGTTAACTTTTTATGAATGTGATTCACATTTGTGAGTTTATCTTTGGGAAGAAGAGCCCATTTGCATTTATGGGCTGTTAATGAGGCTAAATAATTTAAATCCATTATATTCTCAGTCAGCCTTTAAAGTTTGCTCATATTAGTGTCATTTGTTTTTGTGTTTTTGTACGATATAATGAGCTTCAAATGCACCGAAAGTTCTTGGAAGTGTAAAACAGAAAAATATAATTGAATTGTGCTTGGAAGCATTTTTTGATCTTTTTATAATTTTAATTTTATAATATTTTTTAATCTGTGGAGTTTGGCTTATAATAAAATCTGGTACTGTACGCAATGAGACTGGAACAACTCATTTCAGAATGTAAGAATCTTTTAATTTGCCTTTTAAAGGGTTACTGAGAAATGCAGCATTCACAATAAACATTCATTCCAACCACTGGCTCATGCACAGGTCAAAGAAACCAAACAGTGATGCCGCAGCTTACTATATAATATATAGTACTTAACATTATGTTAATACAGTATATTAAATTCACTTGACTGTATGATAAATTATATAGTAAAGTGAAACTAAAAGGATATCAATTAATTTTCTGTTGGTTTTCTGTACAACTTGGCCATGGAATTGGAGAAAAACAAGATTTTTTTTTTTACATACTGTAGTATAGATTATTACATTTTTGTTTTTAAGACATGACCGGTATTTTGGACAGTAGCAGTTTAGGTTAGTGCTGTTTTGGGGATTATGCTGAAAACATTATAAACCCTGCATCCATAATCAAACAGCCTTAGTCATACATCTCCACAGGGCTGGAATCAAGGACATAAGATATGTCCATATATCAGTATAACTGGAGCTGCAGTTTCTTTGTGTGTGGCAAACATAGGGAGACCCGGATTTTACGAGAGAGAAAATCTACAGTACAATTTGTTACCTGTGTAGTACCTGTGATTCTGTCCAAAGGACAATTGCAGGAGATAAGCGAATCACTGAAAGACTTACTGCTTTGGTTCTTGGAAGGAAGAGCTGCAACGTGGATAGATATAGCTAATGCTGTAACAATCATCTGACAGCATGTTATTCACGAAAAGAGGATGAAGATAATAGGCTTCCACAGAAAGCAAGGCTAACAAACAATGAGGTCTCAACACCTGCCAGGTTTCTTAGACTCCAGATGTTCTACGTCTACCTTCAGAAAGAATAAAAGGTTGTGCTGATGAAGGGAATGAAGGTATATGAATGCTATTAATATTCTTTCCATATTGCAAATTGTACTTTGAAGCATGATTGTTCTGGCCATTTCAGAGTACCAAAGAACGCAATCACAGTGCAAGTAAGTGGTACCTCACAACAGTTACATTTGGGCATGCCTGTGGATGAGGCAGAGCAGTCTGCTCTTCTCCTCTACTGAGGAGTGATACGCTTTGAGAAGGGAACCTAATAATAAAGTTACCAAAGAAAGACATCGCCTCAGTAATTTTGCACAGCTGGCTGCAGTCTGAGAGCCTTTAACATGCAAACAATTCAGTCAGTGATAATCACACACGTCTACTGTATTGTACATAGGCTTTTTCATATTCAGTATCTGTGTTATATGCTATTTACATTACCACATTATATGAATTGTTCATTTTATACCGTATGAATGTCCTAGTATGTATACTTTACATATGTCTATTCTGTGTGGTTTATTATATATACAGTTATAAGTATATTATATATTAAATATACAGTACTTGTTTTCATGTTTTAACTTTCAAACAGCTGTGAGGTTTGCTGGGGGCACTTCAAAAATGAAAAAAGTCAATGTTTGTATATTTAATTTTGTCACAATGATTTAAAAAAAAGTTTAGTCACTGGAAAAACCCTGTGTATACTAGGTTTTAAAAGTAAGCAATTATGAGACTACTTTTTTATTTCTGTTGTCTGAATGAGCGAGTACTTTCTTTTTATCTCATTTTAAAGTGTTGCATTTCTTTTTGTGACCACAAGAGGGTATGTATTAGGGCTGGCCGCAGCAATATTGTAGCTTCCTTCAATATGATAACAGGAATCCGATTATGTCATGTTTTGTTCAAAGGACTTAAAATAAAATTCCAACTTTTGTTAAGAAATAAACACACTAGAGCAGGGTTTCATAACATAATCTGCAACACTAGGCATAAATCTGTGGAGAGAAGCTACATTTATTGTTAATGTCTACATAGTACATTTTAATGAGTACATGTGCAGATCTTAACATGACATAAATAGTAAGCCACAGCTACAGAAGCTCTTTGCATGACGGTACAACTGTTGCACTTTACGACTTCAACATCCTTAGGTTTTAATTGCGTCAGTTTTTAAAAGTGATCAAATATTTCTTATCAATTGAAAACATTTCTTTTCCATCCACCATTTATAGATTACCCTGATTAAGTCTATAGACAAAAACCTTGCAATTTAAAAAGTTGCTTAATGTTGCAAATTAAATTCAATAATTCAAATCTTACTTAGTTTATGAAGGCCCTTTAATATTATACACTTGACAATATCAATGTATATATTTTTGCTAGAAATAGCCTTCTGTAACTAGAGCTGTACTTCAGCAAATATTTATAAACTTCAATAAATGTGATTTTGGCATTTATCACCAAATGTTACACAGTTTTTACTTAAAGTGTGATAAAGACCTGTAATATGTGGATAATTGTATTTTCAGACTGAATGTGTCCAACAGATGTTCAGCTGTAATCAACCCATTCATGAACAGAGAACTGCCAGTAACAGAAGAAATGCTGAATGCCCCTTGATTGCAGTAATGGTCAATGTTATTGAAACTACAGACCTGTATACTGTATAAAGCCCTCTATTGAAATGTTGAAGCACTTACCGAAATTCATGTACCGTATTGTCCTCGCATAATTCAGAAAATAAAAAGAACCGTTCACTAAGAGGTCAGGTGCACCCAAAGAAACAAGAAAGCATGAAAACAGGGAACTTGAGAACAACTTAATATTGTTCTTGTAGAACACAATGCAGATTTCAAATTTAAATTAGGGGAGGAAAGGACACTAGCTGAGAATCAGTCAGCATTCAGACTTTCTTTTTTTGAGAGGACAGTGTATGGAGATGAAACCCATACCCTTCCTCTGGTATGCAAATAAGTACCTTATGTCAGGCTGACAGTGTCTCGGTGCCTGTGAAGTTGAGTCAGAACCACATCAGTGAGAGACTGGGAATGTGAGGGGAAGAGAGCAGGAGGGAAAGTGAGTTGGTGAAAGTGGCTGCAATAATGTCTTTGGAGGGCTGGTTGAGTAACAAAACTGAAGGGGGAGGGGGCTAGAGAGAGAAGCCGAGAGGGAGAGAGAGAGAGAGACTTGGTGTGATTTGTTTAGTGATCGGAGCCAATAGAAACCCCAGTCTATGATAACATCCACATGCACATGACTGAGAGGAGCCAGAACTGAGACTTCAAACATACTGGAGACAGCAGAGAGACGCAAGGCACTGTCTTCACCCTCATCTTGACTGAGCTGCTCTTATGGGCATCACCAGCAGTCTGCAGACTCCCCCTGGACTGCGTGCACAGGACAGCTGTCCCTAACTGCTGCCTCTGGAATACAACTCTCCATCACATCACACACTGTGGGACTGCTCTGAAAGAGAGGTAAAGCAACAACCTGTTTTAAACGGGGCCAGAAGAGGATGCTGGGAATTTCCAGCTTTGAATGGATATAGTTTCTGCTTATGGCAGTACATACTGTATAAATATATATTTTATTTACCATGATAAGCCTGAAAATCTTTCATTTCGGTTTTAACAAATTGTCAAGACACTTGCCAAGGTGCTTCTAGCAGTATAGTACGGAAATATAAATTTGAGAAAAAACAGACTTAAAATTTCACGCAACATTAAGAAATTTGGTCTTTAAAAGCCTCAGAAACATAATCGCTAATGAAAAAGCAAAAGTCTTTCCCTAGTGAGTAAAAAAAAAGTTTAGGGAAAAAAAAAACCTTGTGAAATTAAAAAAAAATCAAATCTGCTATCCTAGTATGAATCAATGAATTACTTAACAAAAATGAGTTACATGACTAAAAATGCATTCTGGCTCCGTTTACAAATGTTAATACAACTATTGCAACCGTAACAAAATGATCACATTATTAAAACATTATTTTTCCTTTACATCCTTGCAAACTTAGTGAGGGGGGTGTGTTGGAGTGAAAGAGTTAATGATCCGATTAATTGTGATTTGCGGCTGTGCTGGTGACTGCTCCACCTTGCACAGTTAGCTTGTTTGGTAAAGAGGATTTGTGAGAAAGAAAATCTGTGATTTTGATTTTTACATCAATTGAGTGCTTTTTCAGTGTCACCCTCTGCTGTGCACTGATACTTAAACGCACTGTAGAAAATGCCTGGACACATGCAGAGATAAGAAGTGGTTGACACAAGCTGCCAATTGTGTGTTGTTGCAATCGTGATCTGACTACAATACACAATAACGTATTCACAGCACAGCCCATCATGAGAATGGCAACTGTTACAGTGAAAAACAATGTAAACAACTCCAAATTGTTCAGCAAAAATGGGGTGTTATTGCACAAATAGATGTATTAATGTGGTACTGTCATTTCTAATAATCTGAGCTTTTGATAACATTTGTTATAGAACTTCCTTAGTTGCTGAGGAACGTACTATAATTTCTCAATTCATATCCCTTTGAAGGTAGTATAATGAAAGGTTTAAACTACCTTTTATGATCTGAGCTCTTGGACATACTATACACTAAATGTAAAATTTACTAAATGTAGCTCTTGGTTTGGAGTTTATAAACTTTAACTGTAGTTTTTTAATAATGTTTGCTGTAGTAGCAAAACATTTAGCGATAGTTTGTTGCTATAGAAAAAAAATGTAAAATGCTTTAGCTGAAGAGAAGCATCATCACCATTAACAGCTTAGTAATACAAAGATCTTCATTCACTTTACTAAACAGAAGTGATGCAACCTATACTGAGTATACTAAGCTACCAGTGATGGTAAGGTATCACTCAGGAATACGACTTGCCACAGCTGGTAACATTGTGTTAACTGTAATATAGTCTCTACATCCATCAAACAAGAAAACAATCAGCAAGCTGCACCACTAAGACCTTTGCACAAAGGGCTAACTTCATAAATATGTTTTCCAGCAACATTGCGTTTGATGTGATCGACACAATGTAATATTCTAATATTGCACATAGTGTAACAGAAGACAACGTGTGATGCAACGTTTTGAACCTCAGGGCATGGATGAAAGATGCGGCTCATATTTATAATGCTAAAGTTCTTATTTAGCAGCAGTGTGAATCTCTCTGGGGCTAAGGGCAGAAATAGAGATCAATAGAAGTTATTTGGTTTCTCTTCAATATTTCAGTTTATGCCTCATGGCTAATTTTAAGGAGAGCAAATCACTTAAAGTAGATTCATCATGCCATCTGTTCAATAATATTTGACTGAGATCAACATTTTTGCCATTATGCTATATAACAGAAATCCCATGGAAAACAGAGAGCAGAAACCCAAGTGCATTTTGTGTCTCAGGATTGACTGTTTGTTTTAAAATGCGATTATAAGACTTTCTTCTCGTCTAACAAAAGTGTGCGCCAGAAGTTAACAACATACTGCTAGTCTAAACATTGCCCCTGAAGAACAGATTATTAAAAGCTTGGCTCTGCTTGGTACTGGACTGATTCAACTTTGGTCCTTCTCCACAAAAGCTTTCTCTACATCTAAGGGTGTGAATGTTCATTGTGCAAAACAACAATGCACGTCATTCCACGATGAAATTACGCATACTGGTCTTGATTTAATAAAAGGGTGGATTGTGACTACTTTTCTGAATCATACATAAAAAGGTAATCCACACCATCAACTAGCAAAATTATCAAAACTATAATTTCTATTAATATTGTTAGTATGTCTTGAAAACAGTCAACTAGAACAAGACTTGACTAGGTTACTAATTTTTGTCAATGAATGAATACCTAAACTAAAGATGTACTATACCAAAAAGTCATCACAGCTTTAGTGCTATGCACTAAAATTCAGTCTACACTTAGGATTTTTATACTAGACAATTGAAGGTTTTGTAGGTTGAGTAGATCAATCCTTTTTCATAGATTAATCTATAGCACCTTAACTCACGCTGGGGATTCTCATTCAATTGGAACAGACCCCATTCTTGTTCATCTGTTACACATGATCTGCACGAAAAGATGTCGCACAGATCAATGGAAATGTTGCGCTTAAAAATGCATCCTCTTGTTATCTGGGGATGCTGTGGAATTCTCCTTGTCCTACACTGGCTCTGATTTCGCACTGCAACAAGATGAAATATTTAATTTTCCATCCAGCCAATTTACTCAGGCAGATAAACAGAAGGCGGCAGCAGGAAGGCTTTCTGGAGGAGGCAGAAGAAAGTGTTTAACTCCTTTTGCTACACTAGTGCTGACTGCCCCCAGGCTGTTGTGCCATGATATTGCTAAGGATCTGAAGTGTTACTGGGAACCACAGCTCACCAGGAAAAAAGAGGAAGTGTGTTATTTATTTTATATCACATGTGGTAAACTAAGTGGTTCTGAATCTCTTTTGAAACAGAAAAAGTAGACCTACATTAGGGCTATCATTCAGCTGCTGACAATTATGTAGGGGAATTGTGGCTGGCCAGCCAATCTCCAAACAACTCCAGGCAACCTCATTGTAGCCACAGTTTCAAAGTTCTTTAAACACCTTGAAATTTTGTTTTTACAGTACATTAACTGTAGGGTATATTTTCAGAAAAGTATGTACAGTAAGTAGGAGACTCAAGACATTAAGTATTTCTGCTCCCCAAATTGGGGAAATAATCTTTGTTTTAAAATAGTTTGAACTAATTCCAGGGAGAGAGATTTAAAGCATGCCATCCAAAAAGTATGTTTCACAACATACATTTTTAAAAGAATTACTGTGTGTGAGCATAACCCACTGCACTTAATCTTCTTTGTAGCTGACATGATAGCTTGAAAACTTGAGTGACAAACCACAAAAAATACTAATAAGGATTCTTATTGCATCTTACTGTATATGCATTACTATGTGAGAATATTCACACAGTACTGTGTATCATATACAAATTCTTCCACTGAGAACATTGTAGCAGGGTCAGGCAATATATATATAATACAGTAAATGGAAGAAAGAATCTAGAATTCCAAAATACTTTAGAAATGCATTTTGGTCATTTACCAAATTAAGATACATACCGTTGCAAGCCAATAAAGAGGACACATATCACTGCTTTTAAAATTTCTAATTGTAGAATTATAATTTAATGATTCCTGTCTTTTAGAAACAGTGACAAAATATTGTGCAAGAACATATTATGCCACATGTTCTAGAGCCCATTATTTTAAGAAATAGGATGTATTTAGGTCTACGTTTAGACATTTTTAACAGCAATGTGTCCTAATTCAGATGTATGATGCATTTTGTATAATGGTCAAAGACTTTTCTGCTGTGCACCCTGATGAATGTCAACAACTAGTTCCAAGAAAAATGGTCTGGCTGTGATCGCACTCAAACTGCAGCAGAACACATTAGTAAATCATTAATGTTAACTTTCACGGCAAGATAGCTGATTGCTTTTATAGAGTCCACAAATTACTTGAGTCAATTTCCAAGTGAAGGTCATACTAAAGGTCTATAAAACTTCACTTGTGTGGGAACTCTGAGCCCAAGGGTCAAGTATCATCAGAGCAGCCAAATTTGAGAAAAGCAGATGTCAACATGCAGCAGATGTGATAGGTAAAATAACTCAGAGGAGAATAGTTATTTTCATTATGTTAACCAAATTGAAGTTTATAGAGCAAGGCATTTGAGTCATTATTTTAATTGCATTTAGGTTGTATGCTTTGTTTTTTTTTTACTGTTTTGATATATGAAGAAGAATAAATGACAACTAAAGTGAGCATTAGCAGAATGCACCATTTGTAAAGCAGTATGAAATACCCTTAAAGGATGGAATATTAAGAATAATCAGAACTGATTATTAAGATTATGATAGCACATCTTGTAATGTAAAATGTAATGGATGTTTCAGCTCTGCAGTCCATATTGTCTTCCCAAACCTCAGGTTGCACTGTGATGAGATTCTCAGATGCTCACTGCTGTTCCTGTATCTTTCTTAAGACTGAAAAAGGAACAGACATCATATTACAAAATATAGATGATGTGAAAGCAGCTGGTGAATAGGATCATATCTGTATTCATCCAGAGACTACCAGGTCACTGGGAAACTCTAGGGATATGTGACTTTTCTTCCATCCATTCATAAAAAAAAAAACATTAAAATTGGAACAGTGGAGAATAAACATATTAAGCTTTGCAATTTGTAATCTTTATGTATATGTTCCTGCAAAATGTAACTAAAATATTTACAGATTCATCTACGCCTTAATGTTGCATTTAAATCACAGAGTTTTGAAAGACAGCATGATGAAATCGCACTGAAAAAAACTATGTTTAAATCCGAAATCTGGTTGATGTTAGATGTTAGAAACTTGGCACAAATCTGGTCAGCTCCTGCAATCAGATAAACAGGGCAATCTTGGGATTCATCTTTTGCCCGTAATGAAACTTTTAAATGACAAACGTGTTTTTTTTCCTCTTGGCTGATAGATGTTTTAAGTTACTGCTTTCTCTTAGCGCATCTCAGGTTTTGACAGGAACTTTGTCCTAATGTGTGGCAGCAGAGAGCCATCAAACCAGCCAGGTCCCTGATGATGACCCCCAGATAGCCAGTGAAACTGAAGATGCTCACTCTTCCTTTTCAGGGTATTTCTAATAATCCCCAAGGGCCTTTAAGTGTGTGCAAGTGTTCTGTCACTTAAGCATTCATCTGTCAGATTCTAAGTTAGTCAGACGTAGATGTTCACCAACCACAGAAGCAGACATGATTCCAATGTTTGAGTTTAACGTCCATCTTTATTGTGGCACTGATCAGTAAAAGTATGAACCAACCACTGCACAAAACCTTTAATGCCATATACTTTACCATGGCTACACTGTATTTAATGTGCTATGACACCAGAACTGAACTGTGAAGATTAGACAAAGCCTATAAATATTGGTATGTGCAAAAATATATAGACTGTATATATTGTGCACTTTAAATAATAATGATGGAGCCCAGTAAATGGCCAGGAAAGTTTTGTTAGAACAGTGTCATAACAAAACTAAAGGAGGAACAGAAAAGTTTAATGTATTATAATGCTATTCTTTTGAAGACTGTGGTAGTAATGTTTGTTGCATTGCGATCATTTTTAAGTTCCAGAAAACAAAGAAGAATTCCATTTCCCTAATAATAAACCCCCCCAAAATATAAGAGGAGCATACAAGACATGCCAGATTCCGGAATGTGGACAGGATTGTCATGGCCACGGCACACTAATTTTTAAAGCAATAGCCAGTGTTTATCTTTCAATCAGCAACATCTGCTGCAAAGATGTAAGTACGACTGACGGACAAAGTTCCTTCAGTTCCCTTTTAATAATCATTTTAGTATAGCTTCATTGTTCCTGCTGAGCTTGACAAAGTGACAAATTAAACTTAATCTGTCTTTTCCTGTCCTCATAGGAAACTATTTGAAATAGTGGAAAGCTCTGAGGGTTTGCCGACCCTGCTGAGCTGCTCATTCTTGCTGCTATGAGGAGAGACAGGGAGCTGGGGGAGGGGGGCAGGACGTTGACAGTATCACACAACAGTATTACAGTTTTCTAGTTTTACATCAAACGCAGATGGGCCATTGAAAGAGAAGGCAGGATCCACTGATCTCCAGAGCCAAGTCCCTATGAGTACAGAAATCTAGTCCAATCACAGGTTTTCAAAGCTGGACTCTAATGACATTCAGATGGTTCCGCTAAACACATGATTTGTAACTAGACTAAGCAACTGTTTAATTATTTTATTCTGAGGTGAAGTTTTAAAAAAAATCAACTTTGTTGTTAATATATTTCATACCGTATCTCTTGATTAAAATCTATTAAAATCTGATACAGCATGTTTTTCCCCAAACGTAGACTTAAGCAAATTCATCCATTTATAGTTGTGCCCATTTACAAAAAGCAGCAATTCTGTAATAAACCAAACTCAGAAGAATAACTGAAAATACTGTATATAGACTGAGCTGTTAAAGAATCTCATGAAGGAATATGAGTTAACAACAAATACACCTACCTACTCGTTGTTCTTAAAATTATATTTAATTTTGTGTCATTTATTATCTACAATAAGTCTCATGGTTCTTAATTTCCATATTGTATTATCTTATATTTAATATCTGCAGTTGATATGTGTTTGTTTTACATAAAGCACTTAAACACTACTATTTGACATAGTGGCTAAACATGGGATTTACCATGATAATGATTCATTGTACTTAATTCAACATAAAAAAATGTAAAAGAAATATGCAGAAGAGAATTCTGAACCTAATGGCTCATTTTCTAAACATGCATACATTGTGAAATTGCTTATTCCTGGTAAGGGTTCCAGGTACCCAGGACCTGTCCTGGAAACATAGGACACAAGTAGGAACTAAATGAAGTCCATCACAGGGTGTGTACTGTATATACAGTATATGAATACACACACAAAAATTAAAACTGCCATTATAAGAGCCATCATATGTACTTGTCAAAAAATGTAAAAAAAAAAATGAAAACCCAGTCTCGAATCAAACCAATTACTCTAGATAGACCAAAGACATAGCATTCTTAACATAATTTTCTAAGGATTGGTACTAAAATGCGCAATTTTTATGTTTTTAATTTAAATTTTTGTAATGTGTATAATTATAATAGAAAAAACAATCTCAAAGAAACTGTCAATGAAAAAGACAAGTGTTGGCATCTTTCTGACTTCTATACAAAAGGGAAAATCTGTAAAGAAAAATGATAGGATACTGTATATTAGGATATACTGTACTGTATAGTTAAAAGCGTTAAATATGAATTGATGTGTATTAAAACTACTGTATGCAATCAACTAATCCTGCAATCCTGAGCCGAAAAGAATGCCATTCACTCACAGACTGAAATAAATAAACTTTTTTAGACTTGAACAGAGATCACTACCAGGGGAGCATGGCTCAAGCATTCTCCTCAACTATATTGACAAACTCAACCCAAAAGACATCTTTGAAATTGACAGTAAAACACAAACCAGAGATTACAAGCGCAAAGTACTAGATAGTTCATATTTTACTCCCCAAAAAAAGGAGGCACGCTTTATTTCAAGGGTTGAATGAGTCAAGAATAATCCATACTGTGGAAGTTGATGACCTGGCTTCTTTCAATCAACAGCTGAACAAGATTCTCAAATCACTTAGCTACTAATAAATGAACTAGATGGGTCAAACAGCCTCTTCTCATTTGTAATCTTTATGTATATGTTCCTAAAGATACATTTTCAATAGGAATGAATGAGAAAATACATATTTATTATATTTTAATTCTATGTAATGTGTCTGGGTTGAAAAGAAATACATTTCACCATTAATAATGGCACGAGAATTTCTTGAAGTCTGCAATAATGTTTTTAATGTAATTTCAATAAACAAATGTAGTAGATACAATATAGAGACTGATTTAATTGAATAAATTTACTTAAACCCTTTACTCTTGTGCTACTAAACGTGCTACTGTTTATGCGCATATCCCACATTCACAGTTTAACTAATTGGACTTTTTTAGTATAATCTTTAAGTTTTACATTTTTGTTCTACTGTTCTACTTCTACAAATGTCTACAAGTGCTTATATCTACGAGAGGGTGAAAGGTTATTTGCAGGATTTTTGTTCTATCCTCAGGAAAAACAATGGCTTTTTCTGTAATTAATTTCTTCAGAGTTAAGAATGCTGCAGTGGTAAATCTGTGCATGTTATCCATACTATCCTGAAAATGAAACATTTTCACTAGTGGTTTAATTAACCTATAGGATGAAGTAATGGAAGATACTGTAGATGGTAAAATAAAATTGTATAAGTTTTTTAGCATTAGAAAAATACAATTTCTTCAAAAAGAAAGAGTGATATTGTATTACAAAATATTTGCAAAGATACAAAGGGTTGTAGAGGTATGAGCAAGCTATCAGACCTGGTTATTCAAGTCGATACTCTGGCTTCTTTCAAGTCTGGATGAGATCCTTGAACACATTACCTCCTATTGGGATGTGTGGGCCAAGGGGTCTGCTCTTGTTCATACTGTACTGTAGGTCTCTTTGTTTTTATGCTCTTATGGAAATTGGACTGGGGAATGATAAATGTTATCATACACTGATTTAGATCATTTTTAAGATGCTGACCATATACAGTAGTTCGGTTAACTCTTTACACTCAGATATTTCAAATTTGAAATGTTTTCAGACTCTAAAAGCTGTGTCATTTGGAGGTGTTGGATAAACAATGTAATTAAACCTTTCAGGCTGTAGACATAGCTTACCTTTAACTGTGTTTCCACCATGTATTCACGTGGCACATGAACTGCTTACACCTTTGTTTAAAATTCCTTTTCAATTAAGAAACTAACTTTGGCGGCGTTTGTAGCTGGACTCTGAAATTATTTTCAATGTGACATACTGTAGTACTCAGTGCTGCTGGAGTTAGGCAAGTGGTGGTGATATTCAAAGGCTGAAGCACAAAATCAACCTGTGCAATTTCTTAATAATACTTATTCAGGTAACATTTATCCAGAGCAATTTACCTTTGCTTATTTATACAGTTGGGAACTTTGCTGGAAGAATGTGCTTTGCTCAAGGGTTCAACAGCAGTGGCCCCACTGAAGATCCAGGTTATGAGTCAATATCTTAAACAGCACCTCCACACTGTTCTGCATCGCTCCTCCAAGAGTGTCTACCTCTGCTGCAAGGCACTGTGGGGAAATCAATGAGTACAGCAATCAGTGGCTGTGACAAGGGCACATTTCCCAGGAAAGTTATAACTTGACTGATTTCAAGCTAGTCTCCAAACTCCGTTGGAGGGATATAAAAAAATAGCAATGCCGAAACTTTGACTAAGGCTTCATTCAAAAGTACAAGACAGTGAAAATTCTTTTTAAAATATTTCCTGATGAAATATCACTTTGTATATTACTATATGCTATACTGAAGCAATAAGTCACAATTCGTGTTCTAAACTATTACTATTCAAAATGATCTCTAAATAGACTTTTGCTATAGTACTGTAAGGTATCATTTTCTTATTCACACCCTGTACAAAACAAAGCACCCCTTTCCTTCTCAACAAACGACGAGCTGGACAGCTACAGCTCAATTTGTTCACAGCTTTGAAGCACAGTTCAAATACCTACCTGATGTTATTAATGTTCCTGTATACATTGGATTTTTACAACAGTGGTGCATATAGTACATAGTTCATTCTAACACTTTACTTCAATATTTGAACTGAATTTTTAATCCTTACTTACAAGTAGTTTTATTAGCTATGAATTTTGACAAACTGTTTCTTTGATACGTTTAACAGAGCTGCTTAAAGTTTTAATGGAAATGAAAAAATACATCAACAACAGAAGTTTAACAGTATCTAAAGTGCAAGTCAGGTCTCCAAACACTATTTCCACAAAATTACTTGACTGTTTAAAATAACGAACTCCTAGACCAGCTGGTAGAAGCCTGTCTATATCTCTTGAGCACAGAGAACGTAATTTTCTGTTGTATGTTCTGAGACACCGCTAGGTCTGAGAATGCAAGGAGTAGGAACAGAAAGGTTATCTGGTCATGGGGTTATCTGTGAGGGATGCAGTTTGCAAAGGATAATGCTCTGTGGGAGTCTTAAGAGAGGCCAAGTACTGGAGCCAAGCAGTGCATTACCTAAACTAACTTAATGAAACAGTGGTGCCCTTACATATTGTTAAAGAAAGTATTAAGATTAATAATCCCTAATGGCTTTGCTTCTCTTTTTTGTGGTTTGACTCTTGCTTCTTGAGTTCCCATACAAGGGAATGGTGTTGATATACTGTAGAATATTTGCACACTTTGAGATACAAAGTTAAACTGTGCATGGATGTAGTGAAAACACCTCAATTGTACCTTCTACATCACTTCTATGTTTATTCTTCTTCTTCACAAGGATACACCTGTATAGTAACACCTCGTTTTTCTGCTCTCTTTCTAGGATGTATCGGACACTCTTATTTTCAGTCTTGTTAGCAGGAGTGCTAATGATGGTAGTGGAGTCCAGGAAAAACCGACCCCAGGGAGAAATCCCTTCACCCTACAAGAACAAAAGCAACACCTCAGACAGGCGGACACGCAAGCAGGAAGTACTGGCCTCTAGTCAAGAGGCCCTGGTGGTGACGGAGAAGAAGTACCTGAAGAGTGACTGGTGTAAAACACAGCCGCTACGCCAGACAGTGAGCGAGGAGGGCTGTGTGAGCCGAACCATAATTAACCGCTTCTGCTACGGCCAGTGCAACTCCTTCTACATCCCCAGGCACATCAAGAAGGAGCAGGAGTCTTTCCAGTCCTGCGCCTTCTGCAAGCCGCAGAAGTTCACAACCCTCACTGTGGAACTGGACTGTCCAGGCCTGCAGCCCACTTTCCGCCACAGGAAAATACAGAGAGTGAAGCAGTGCCGGTGCATATCGGTGAATGTCAGTGAATCGGGCAAACAGTGAGGCACCTACCCACGGACCAGAGACGGCAGCGCAAGCACTGCTTTGCCGTTACATTTATTTCTTCTCAAAGGAGAGAGCTCATAAGACTTATTTTTTCGAGAACAGATATTTTATTAGATTTTGTTTTTATGAACAGCACATTGCATGAACCCGGGCCAACACCCATCCTTCAAGAAGGCAGGCACTATTCTGATATCAGGATGCAAATAAAACTGACTGGGAAACGAGTAACGCTCTAATTGATCAACATTAAATCACCACTAGGTGTACATTTATACACTACATTGAATTTATTAAAGGAAAAAACAATTGTATTTCATACAACATATGAACTGACAAGCTATTAGAGGTGTATTTAAACACTGACAAAGCATGAGTTTTGAGTGGCCAAGCTAGAATTGGCATTCCCACCCAGACGTTTTCACCTAAAACTGAAGACTGCTACTCAATACATACAGTATATACAGTAAGGCTCCAAAACAGATAATAGGCTGCTTAATGAATCTGATTTCTATTAGAAAATGTGCTGCTTGACAGAGCTTCCTTGATTGTCATGTACAATCTAAAACTAGAGAACCTCAGACTCCAGGAGGGCCTGAGGTAACAGGCGCTACCTAAATATGGACTGAACTGAGATTGTATTGTTCAATATATTGTGAAATATCACCAAGATATTAAAAGTGTACAAATGGAAAAAATATTAATCTATGGTACAATAATTATATACCACCACAACTTTGACGAGCACTGAATCAGGTGAAAATGGGGGTGGCGATATGAAAGGGTCAAATGCACACTGGTGCAGGGCTGGCAAAATGTAAGGGCGACTTTATACACAGGGAGCAGTACGAAGAGGAAAAGTTGTATATCTAGAGAAAAAATAATTAAAATTATATAATGTACAGTTATGTTCAGTTTTGTCCTGTTTTAAACTAAAGTCTGCAAATGTACAGATTGGATTTGACTGTAGTATCTGCTCAGCAATCTGTCTATTTTACTGTATTGATAAAAAAAACTCTAGCTTCAATCAGTTTACCGTGTTCTCTTTTGCAGAATGAGAAGAATGTATTTAATTTCATTTAAAGGTAACTGGGATTAAAATTCTCAGATGAAAACTATGACTGTCTCTTCCTTCTTAGGAAATATTGGGATGCATGACAATGACTGGTGAGAAACTCATGGTAACCTACTGTAGCAATGTTCAATACTATAGGTCCAATGCACTGATTTCCATTTTTTGCCACGTTTTTTAGAAAATAGCACATTCTATGGCCACTATGGTCTAATATACTTAGAGCCATTGTTTTCACTGGCATATTTCAGCTGTACTTTGAGGTGTAGCCAGAATTAATTGCAATTTAGCTATACAAAGTCATATCTCACACCTAGCTAAATCCAGCTGCGCTGGGTGGATATACTTTATACTAGGCATGTACTAAAGCCAACAACATTCATATTCTTTATTTTAATAACTTTATAGCAAACAATATACACATATGCATGAAAAAAACACTTACCCAAAATGATTTGCAACTTTCAAAATATTCATCACCAGATATTCTCTAGATGTGGACTGCTGCCAATTTCAGAACACAAAACCATAAATGACATTACAATAAATAAGCAACAAAAATTTAAACAGCTACAAATGTTTGCTTGATTACAACCATCTTTAATCTGTTTTTCATAGCATTGAATTTTCTTCAGCAGATCATCTTTAACAGACACTTCCTATATCTAACCAGATAGAATTTGGAAAAAAGATGGCTATATGTGCCAGCTCACAAAGGTACACACAGGCTCTTTCTGTCCAGAAAAAAAATTAATGAACTGGATGAAAGGCCAGTTCTCCTAGTTTTTCCAGAACTTGTATTTACAATAAGTTGGTACTGTAGCTGAAAGAGAGAAACAGTGAGTGATCACACTTGCGAGAGTTTTAAATTTAAAAAATCGGTCTGGAAATAAGACACTAGCAATAATTTATTTCTCATTTTATTTTATATAAATTACATTGGTTTTGAAAAAAAAGTCCAATTAGAAACACTTTTATTATATTGCACATGGTGATAAGTCTTGTACAAGAACTCCAGAATAATACAATAATATACACATTGGGCACGGAACCAACATGCTAGTAGGTAAGTAAAAATTGACAAAAATGTTCCATACATAAGGATGTTAATACTACTTTACATAAATAAAATCATAGTTTACCATTTAAAATAACATTTTATGTAACAGGTTAATTACTTGCAAGTCATTGTAACATACTTCTTCCAGAAGATATTTAATCTACATAGATATCAGTTAAACATGACACTTGCAAATGAAGAGTAACACTTAAACCTCTCCATAAACTTTACAGGGACATTTATCTCTTCCACCAAAACCTGTTTAGTATTTGTCCACACCTATCAATAACACTTGACTGTAAGAAAAAGTTTGACTTTGAAATGGGTACAAGCAATCACAGTCTTGCAATTCTATTCATTCAGTGGGCAATTACACAGACCTCCCACTTCTTTGAGTTTTGTTCTTATTTCATTAGATGTACTGTAATTACAGAAATGGAACAAATCTAAAGAGAAATCCTGCACGCCAGAAACTCAAAAGTGTTCAGAATGCCTTTAGAATTTAGAAATTGTTTCCTAAATTCAAGAAAGAATTGGTTCGGCTTCTGTAAGAATTGGAAAAACCTGTGTCTTGGACCTACAGTTCCACGTCCCCCTCCCTTTCAGAAGTCAGAAATCGGTTATATACAAATACACAGCAATGTGGCAGGCGAAACGTGAAGAACACAATCTCATCAAGCCCACCAAACGAACCCATTAATCATACCATCACAAGTTGATAACATTTCTTTAATTCCATTCTGGATGGTAAACAATGTAAGTGCTACACAGATAAGCCTTTTCTTTGGACAGTCTGTCCCCATTATGAAAATTACCACTCTGTTTTCATGAGAAACATCTTGATTTTGACAGTACACTGGTACTATGGAATTCATGCTACTGGTATGATTTTAAATATTAACAGCAGAACTCATTAGCTTACTGTAAAAGATGCTCAGACACCTGAAAGTCATTAAACATCTATCATTGCTCTGACCTAGTGTTAACAGTATTCAACATCCTCCTCTGAATGCGTTTACTCACAGGATACACTGCTGTAAAGAGATGAAGAGAACAGCAAATATCAGATTCATCTTCACTATTCTTCTTAGCAAGCTGATGTTATGGTAAGGAATTTGAAAAACACTGTAGGCTGATTACTTAAAGTAATATATGTTGTGATATCCAAATAAGTTTATTACCTGACTAAAAAATGACTGTACTTTCACCATGATCCTAGCAAGTGTTACTTCCATTATATACACAGAGTTAGTTTGAACAAATACTTTTCAGTACAATGGAGCTGTCAACTCTTGTCCTCTTTGTTATGATATGCAATAAAGTCATTTATACTTATACACACATTTTAAACAAGGTTTTGACAACAAATTCAGTTTTTGTACTGGCTTGAACCACACGCACTCCTCTATTGCTTAAAATTTTCAAGTTACATTATGCTTAAATCTACGTGATGGACCTGAATTAGTAAAAGACTTTTACAGGTCTCTGAAGCAAGCGATTTCAGTGAAGTTAAAGAGATCCAGGCAATAGGTTCATCTGGAGAACTGTACTTGCAAGCCAGCAAAGTTCAAATATTGTATTATATAATCCATGCACTTAATGCATTTCCATGACAATTGTGTAGTCCCTGTGCAGATTCAACATTCCAGGTCTTCCAATGGCTTGTGATCATGTTTCTTTTTACCCCGACTGTTACCACCTCCATACCCAGAGTTTGTATCATATTGGCAAAACAAAGCAATTTGATGGCAAGCCCACAACGTCCAAAAGCAGAACAAGAAAATGACATTTCTTAAAGAAATTTGAAAAGGGAAAGATAGGCCAAATGTCAGATTCTGACATTTGGTAACTGTAATTGTCGTTTTTTTTTCTCTGTCCATCGTTCTCCTAGAAATGAAGTCTGAATGTTCCCCAGTAATTTCACACAGACACTCAGATTTTCATGCTAAGCTTTGCTTTCTGGAAGACAAAACACAAACCATTAGTTTAAATGAAAAAAACAATGTTCTCCTACAAATGGGCTACTGCTACTAAAAACAATGTTCACAAAAAAATTGTTACAACAGTTAACGCCAATAATGGCTTTTTAAAAACACAATCTTTCTAACATCTTCCATTCTCCAAATCTTAACAGCACAAGAAAGTACTTACTATTCCAGAATCATGCTTGGGTCTGACATTATAGGATGCCTTTTCTTTTGCTTGTCTGAAGCACTCCTCAGCTTCTCTCAGTCTAAAAAAGAATTGGGATTTTTTTTCAATTTTTTTTATACTATACACAGAAAAAGCAAACTTAAAACAAAATCCATACACTACACAAGGCCAGTGCACAGCAGGAAGACAAGTTAGATAAAACGGGACTTTGACAACACTCAATATTCAGGAAATGACCTAATTATTTCCACAATATACAATTAAGGTAAATATGAAGTATTTTGTAACAGGTACTACATAACCTCAGGGTATGAAAGGTTTCCAATGCTAAAGTGGTAACTAAATTGCCAACAAAATTATGTTAATTCCAAATCAACTTTCTCCAACACAAGCTTTCTTAGCTAGGAAAAGTTAACCTTTATATTAAATTCAGATTACATGTACTGTACCTAACCTTTCTCACAAGGGATGAAACAGAACCTCCTCACAATATGCTTTGAGCAAACACTGCTCCTGATAGCACTGCTGTCACCTGCAGTACATGTGGTCCTGCCCCATTTGGGTTCTCAGAACATAACAGCATCGTCACTTTCACCCCTGCACAAATTATATTAATTTCACTGCTGTTGATGATACCTCTCGGCATGTCCGTTCAGCATTATAGTTAGGTAATCAGAACTAAATGCAGCAGTTTATTTTTCATAAATCATGAAGTTAATTTGCATTAGGGAAATATTTCCCTAACCCATGCTGATCTTCAGTAATAATTGAACACTTCCTAAAGATATTTGAAAATGCTTCTGGTAGGTCATCACAAAGTGATATAGAATACAGTATATGGTGTGTATATATATATTTTAAGTATTTTTATTCCCACAGGCTGCAAAGGAACAATAGGTTTTTTCCATGTGATCAATTTAAAAGATGCAAATGTACTGTATACTGTATAGTACTGTTATTTAGAAACAGAAAACATTTTTACCTCTGGCTTTGGTGTAAAGTAACACCATAAGTCTTGACACCTCCTTTATATATTTATTGTATAAAACATTCAAATTAAAATCCTCCCACTGATTATTTCCTGCTTTATTAAACGTTTCATCAGCAATTAACATGAAGGTGACTTTCTGTTTCCAAATCTGGAACATTCAACATGTAGTCTTTTTACTTTTTTCCAGCAACATTCAGTTTAACGTTATACACAGCCACTAAAACAGTTACTGCTTTCCTGTATACTGTACCTTACCACTTTTTGACAACCTCTAACTTTCTAAGTTTCAAAAAACAGCAGAACAAGAAAAGCCAGATCAGACTTAAAGCAGTCGTGCATGTCTCAACAGAAACGAGGCAACACCAGTGATAGTAACAGATTACACCTGTAGCAGTTTCATCATTCTATGCCAATTAGCCTCTGTAACACATGAGTTCAACCAGTGTGCAGACTGCCACTGAATACTATTCATTTTATTATAAAAAACAAGCAGCTAGGTTTGCACAAAATGGGTGGATATTATCCAAGAAGGTACAATATTTGTCCAAAACCATACATCTGAAATACGTTTCCTAAAGTCAAAAGCAGAGAAACATTAATTTCCCATTAGGCAAACTTATGCAGAAAGTTCCCTAACTGGGCTAGAACACAATCATAATAATAATAGGTTTTAATAGGTTCTGGCAGAAGATAGCCTATATTTTGACAGGAAACTGGCTGTGTAAATGTGAGCTACAGTTCTCTTCACATTCCCTCCGGTCTTTGTTTACAATTTCCAGTGATCTCCTTTAACACTTGAATTCCTTGTATGTAGTAAATGAAGTGGCTTCAGCCTTCCTGTGAGGAATAAGCAGAAGTTGTCTTTCGTTCACGCACATTAATTTGACCTGACAGAACTCCATGTACCAAGGTTACCTAATCTTTGCAGTCGGAAGTTATTAAATCGCCTGCGTTTTTTCCAGTGGAGCTCAGAGCTTTCAAAACCTCTAATTTCTCAGATAGGAAGATGACAGACTATTAAAATGAAATTATTTACTACATTCAGGTCCTAACACTCATTAAGTGAGAAGAAAAACAAAGTTATGCATTACTAATTTTATTTTCTAAAACACAAGTAGAAGATTTCTTTCCTACACAATAATTGGTAACATACTGTAGACCCCAAAAACCAAAGATTAACTAAAAGGAGTGAATCAGTAAAATGTTGACTGCGATCACCCAAAGAACACTTATTCTGAGTTTCAGTGGGGTAAATTTTAACACTGAAATTTTAGGAACATTTTAACACTGTATAATGAATTGAGTGTGTGCTAGTAAACAGGAAAAAAGATTTTAGTTCTTTTGTACCAACTGCATAGCTGCCTACTGATCAGATTTAGACACTGAAAGGCATTGACGACAGTTACTTTTCTCCGTTATTCTCTGAAATGGAAGGAGGAACGTTACAAGAGAAGTAATCCTCATTACATTGGATTTAACCTTCCAAACAAATGGGGGTTTTATTAAACTGCAAAAACATTAATAATTCTAAAGCTGTAATTACATGCCACTTCCAGATTCTGAACTCTGTGACAAGTAAATGAGCCTGAACATTATGAACTCAGTCTAATAAAAAATGAGATCTTCATTTCCATATAATTCAGGTGGGTAGCTGCGTCAGCATGCGTAGGCTGCAAAGGAACAAGTAATAGGTTTATTCCATGATGAAAAAAAGAAGAAAGAGAACACAACGTTTCGGCCGTGGAGCCTTCTTCAGGTGTGAGAGAGACAGGGCAGTAGGCAAAGGTAAAGTAGCGGGAGAACAAAGGTTGGGAGGGAGGAGGAGTGAGAGGCGGGAGCAGGGGACAGAAAGAGAGGCCAATCAAGAGGTGTGAAGTCAGAATGGGTGCAGAGAGGTGTGAAATGAAACTTCCAATGAATGGAGAAAATTTAAAAGAACAGTAATCTGTCGTTAAGGGAAGGGAGAATGTGTGATCCTAACTGCAGAATAATTTTAGTTTCGGTGGTCTTTCTGATGTATGAGTTCGGAAAACCGTCTTTGAGAACACAGACGGAGAGATTAGTGTGGTCGTGGCCTTCAGAGGTGAAATGAGAAACAATGGGCTTGGAGCGATCTTTAATCTTCACAGCCCTGACGTGTTCTCTGAAGAAATGATGTGGTAAGCAATTTTATTTCTTTAAAACATAAAATAGTGTATTATTTTGAGCTGCATGCATACAGATTCATTTAAACAAATAAAAACTATTTTCTCAAGACAAATTTTGCCTGTTAAGTATGCACTTTCTCCAGACCACGCAAACCCTGAAATGTTTACAGTGAAGAGAATTATGGGCCATTTATAAAACACAGCCAAGGCAAGAGGGTCTGTTTCGGTTGCAAGAGCCAGACCATCAGTAGCAGGTTAATTTAAACACTACGCAGTAAAAACACATTCTAAGCCATTAAAAAATTGACTACATTATGAGGTTACCAATCTGTGTTTTCCCTTCTGTGCTTAAATCATAGCCTATGCCATCATGATAGCTCAGCTTGGGAAGGTCAGAGGTTTGTATCCTGATACAGCCAGTACAAATCGAAGACTACAGAACCAAATATGGCAAGTTTCTGTTCGAGGTCATACTTGACTCTGAAAACTTCGGTAATAATTAAAGGAGCAGGAGACGCAGAAATATGACAATTACATGGGGCCTTCAGCTGTAACAGCTTAACGGGGCAGTTGGAGGAAGGATTTTAGAGTATTGTGAAGAAGTCTTAAGAAGCAAACCAGATGCAGATTTAGTGACATAAAGCATATATTTCTAGGTGAAACAGCGTATTTGGAATGATAATGCAGGACGAATGTAGAACAATTGCAAAGCATACAAACTTGCTGCTCTAATGGTTTGAGCAAAGCAATGCTTTACAGCTAAATGTATGTGATTATAATTATATTTAGAATATACTGTAACACTGTATGAGAAAATCTGCTTTTCACTACTTGGTGTTTGATGTTGGATTTTAATCCGTAAAAAATACATGGTGGTAAAAACAAATTAGAGCAATACAGTACCTTTGTTTAAAGGCCATAGCTTGGGGCCTGAGCACTTCTGGGTCAAAATGCCTACAGTATATACGATTCCATTGAGTAAAAATCCTCACACTAACTCATTTTTCTTAAAGGTTCATTTGTCCTTTGTCCCTTTTAATTGAACGGCACCACTTTAATTCATTTGTACATATGACTGTCAGTCATTTCACTGTTCATTCATGGTACTTATGGGGGAAAAAAAAGAGTACATCAGTTGTATGAGTAGCAAAATCAAAGGTTTTCAACAAAAAGTAAAATTTTAAAAGTCAGTTTCTAACTGTGTCAATTAAGGAATGAAACTGTTTGTTTTCTAATACCAGTTTTACTTCTGAGTTAAAGCCTGGTAGAGTCTTTATCATTTACAGTACATTGCCTTTGGAAATGGCAATCATTTTTCTACACTGTGGAGAAACATTTGAAAAACAAATTTTGAAGTGCAACCTTAGTGCAACTGAAGATTTAGGTAGTAGGGCATGTAAAAGTGCTTACTGCATGATTGCACGAGAAGGACCACAGGGTCTCCCCTCATTCACAACTCATACTCAAGTTATCCAGCAGACAGCCTCTTGGTTATCAGTATCCTCACTTCAAGTGTTTGTAGTTGTTCCAAGCCATCAAATAGCAAATAGGCTTGTCTAGGAGTAACAATTTTACGGGGCTTACCCAAGTTACAATCTGTTAGCTACAGCCATTAAGTAATCAAGCATGGCTTCCCCACAAAACCACACCCTTTGGGAATTCTGTTTAAGCAAAGCACAGACCAGGTCAGCTGCACTCTTACTCAAAAGTTTATCTTGATATGGAATGACCCAAAATCATTGTAACTGTCTTGCAGAGTCTCCGCCTGGCTCGTCTGCACACATTATCAGTACTTGGGAAACACTTTCCCATCGTTAAGGCCAGTGAGAAGAGTACCACTTACTTGCCACTTAACATTAATAACTGTGTCTAAATATCTGCGTCAGACAGATTAATTTCTCATGGCTCCAACTAGACTCAACTCTGAGACACCTTTAAACCCAAATTGAAAGTCTGCTGATACACGACAAATTAATGGATTGCGACAACAGACAGATTGTTCAAAGTTTTAGGTGCTGCCTTCAGCGACAGCAAACACTATCAGCTTGCAGTAGACATCCGGTTAAGGAATAACAAAGCATTCCATGAAATGTAAGGGTCTGATAGCTAACCTGGGGATGCTCTGTAGTTTTAAGGCATTTGATGAAAATCATTTGAAGATCCGAAAGAAGCTAGGGCATTACTGACAGGGTAAAAAAAGGGCTGAGTATCATATCTTTGCACAGAACACATTTTAACAAATGATGAAAATAGAACAGAAAATGTAATTGATATTCATGTTTTTTTAAAAGTCAGTTTCATTTGGGTCTGTGAAAAATGATCAAAAATCATAATATACTGTACAAAGTATATAAACTAATTCACTTGATAAGGAAAATAAGATAGTATTTTGGATTAACAGTAAATAAGAGGATTTTTTATTTTAATCCATCTTATTCTAAGACTCAGTGGATTTAAAAAAAAAGTCATTTGAGCCCTCTGAGAGTTATATTTGACAAAACTTTTCTTCTTGTTGGAATGTTGGTAGGTAGAAGGTTAAAGAAACAAAATGTACCTCAATTCAAACTAAATATGTAGCCAGATATCTTTGATAACTGAGTGTAGTTTTCAAACAAAAAGTATCCCAGTCTTTATCAACATCCAGCAGTACAGACTAATTTTTATTTGTTGACATTTAAAAATGTTATCAAATACCCTCATCATACCACAATAAGAAACTGTATGAAACAAGCACTCTTCTTATTATTCAGGTTAAAAAAATAGATTTGGTTCATTTCACCAGCTTTCCACTTTTCAATGAATTTTAATGAAGCAGATATAATCTAATATTAAACATATGGTATGTGTTATGGGAAACTCATGTTGAACAATACCAAACACAGTAGGATGGAATATTAACTAACAATACAACTGTTTTTTTATCATTTTAATAAAACAATTTAACATAAGGCTATACTGAATAGGCTATAAAATAGTTTTAGAGAGAAAACATTTAAGTACTCATTTAAACCTAACTAGTTTAAACCTAGGATTATTCCAGTCTTTGTGGCATTACTAATTGATGGGACATTATTTGCAATCTGTTATTTTAGTCAATCCCATTTTTCATAGTCTCTCTGAAATAACTTATAGTTTCACTGAAGTCATGATGCTCCTTATATTAAATTAATGAATTCAGCTCCGCCACCATTATCACAATTTATTCTAATGACAGAATATTGAATTTTGAACATTACCATATTATTTGCTGCTCTTCCTAGTGCTCTTCAGAGTCTTCAGAGTAGGTAAGGAAGAGCTTTCATGATGTAAAAGCAGTGCTAATTACACTGGTAGACGCTACTCTTGCCTATTCAGTTGTCAATAATTTCACAAGTGCTAAAAAAGGGATGTCTTAAGCTAAGACCTGACACAGAGTATTTTTTCTATTGGGGATACTGCCTTTATAATTCATTTATTACGGAGTGAGCAGTTAGCCCAGATAGAAAATGCGTACCGTAGACAGTACATAACATAGGTTCTGCCTGCCTAGGAGGGCTCTGCATTCCAGTACTCAGGAAATCAAACTGTGATCAAATAGCTTTCTGTAATTCTCAGATGCATCTGTAATGTTTTCCTATGCAGGCACATATTAAATATTAACTTTCAACTCAAATTCAATTTCAACTCCACCAAAACATATTCCGTAACTTCAAAGATTTAGGATGATTTAAAAAGACCCAACAGTTTTAGAAGATCTTCAACTTTAGTTTACACATCAGGTGCTTAAACTTGTAGAAAAGCACTGCAATACAGATAAACGGATATTAAACAGGGAATTTAAAGCTGTAAAAACCAGTGCCAATTTTCCTCTTTACTTCTTCTGGGATTCAGTAACACAAAACAACATCCAGTGATCCATTCATCACATTCAAGTATTGTACTAAGTACTGTGAATAAGAATGCCACTTTTAGGGCACTTCTTGGATCAAAGAAGAAAGTCCTGGAGGTAGCAGACTTGTATTTAATTCAAGAAATGCAGTGGTTACACCTTCAGCGTTCACAACAAAGACTTTTATTTTGCATCACTACAGAAAGGTGAAATATGAAAGCATTATAAATCTGACCTTAGCAAGATGCTTCATTTTCTACAGCAGTCCTATAGATAGCTTGCCAGGAAGGATAATATATTTCAACAGTGAAAAGCAAGCAGGAGTCATGGAAAGGTGAGCAGACCTGTCACATTCTCCAAATGAAAGATTTTATTGCAAACAAATGTGGGATAACAAAAAAAATACCACAGCTGCAGGTACTGTACCTGAGGTAATGGCACATTAAAATCAGGTTTGTGCAAACACTGCTCACAGACCTTTTGCTCTATGGAAAAAGTTTTGAAAACCTTGCTTAATTGTTTTAAAAACATTTAAAAAGTGTGAGGTTCAAAGTGTGTGTTTATAGTGCCGAAAAATAATAAATCAATTCCTGAAGTCTAAAAAATGAGCAAGGAATGAATCTGATGAGAAAAATATCCCACAGTAAAACAGTCCATTTTTAGGGATACATCTATTAAAAACATTTTATTGAGCACAAAGCCTCACATTCCTGGAGTACTATCTGTGAAGCTCATATTTTTGATTGTGAAACCAGGAGCTGCACGAGCAAATGTCTTCCTTCCATAAAAACAAAACCACCCAGTGGGGGACAATTTGGAAAATACTTATTTTAAGCTTAAGAGTGGTGCAGACATGCATTGCTGTGGACGGCAATAAAGTAACTAATTTGTTTGAAGAAAGCAAGGGTTATAGTGTACTAGAAATAAAATGATGTACAGTAAGCTCTACAAAGTACAACATGTCCATACCTTTCTTGAAGAATCAGTTTGTTTTCCTTCTTCCACAAGTCTTTAAAATCCGTACAGAACTCATGCCACAGAGAGAAGAAGGTGTTTGGTGAAACCTCCTTCTCCGCCATTTTAGGTTTGACAGAGAAGAATACAGTTAATTCCAAGAAACTGGGGAAAAAAAGACAAAACAAAGTAAATCTACAATACCATATGGGTGGCTTGCTCTTGTGATAATATTGTTCAAGATATTCTGTTTATTATTTACAATTACAAAAAAAAGCCGTTTAACTGTGGCTCATCTACTCCATTATAACTTGCTATTGAAATGTAAGGACTGTTACAGGAACATCCTAATGAGCCAATCTACTGTACATATACTGTAGGATACTGTAAGTTGGAGAAAACTGATTTTGCAGATATTGTTTTCCAATCTTAATTTTAAATCAGAAAATGTGTATTACAGTATGTTTTTTCTTCCCCTTTCCCAGGTTTTTATCCCTACAATTTATGTCAAGTGGAAGATTCTTTCTTCCGGCTTCAAAGCACAAACTGTTATGTTCTCAATTTATTGTTAGAAAAATACACTCACAACAGTATGTCTTCCCAATATACCCAAATATAAAAACAATTGTTTACAGGTTAATTATGCAATTTTCTTATGAAACAGCACAATTATCAAGAGCATTTGAGTGCACAACATTCAGCTAGCCTGTAATGGCATTTTACTGTAAAAACAGAAGCACTACTTAAGGGTGGGTGGATTTCATTGCATTTGTTGCGCAGAATCCTCCGTGTCAATTGGCCCAATAGTGCCAAATACTATGTTTCCCAACTGCAGATTAACCTTCTCTGGTTTGACCCCCTCTGCTCTAGACAGTTCACTACTGACATCTCCAAACAGCTCATGGGGGGGGAGTTCCTATATATTATTCCTTCTCTTCCACTCCCACAACCCACAAGTTTTCCTGTCCAAAAAAGTTACAACTCTATTTTGTTTGCTAACTTTTCATGCGTCACATAAACCATAAGCGAAAAAATACTAATATACCATAAGTACTATGTTATGAAGGGCATGGTAGCAAATAAAGTGAATAATTCCTGTACACAGGATGGTTAAGGGTGACCTGCACAGGTCTTCTGTAGGATTTAGGCTTGACCAGTTGTTAACACCTAAATAAATGAAAGTTGGGTAGAAAGTCCTGTTTCTAATTAAAAGTAGGTATTTCAACTAACAAGAAATATATGGAGCATTTCGGAAATGTATAGTATGCTACTTGGGAAATTATTCTGTAATTTCCAAAGTTGGAAACAACCTGTCCAGCTTTCCACATTACAGCTCATGGACTTTAAGTAGATAATTATTAAAGGCAAAGTATACTATAAATGCTTTTATACATTGCATCTACATTGTGAGAAAGATTCTGATATTTAAGTGAAGGCTGCCAGTGAAATATGAGAATATCTTATGAATCAGAAACACCGCTGACTGCTCAGTCGGTTAAAAACTGTTAAAATATTTCCAGACTTGGAATTGTTGTAAAACACTTTAAAAAATAAATGGGAAACAAAGGAATGGGATATCTGAAATGAACTGTCTCGCAACAAAAGACTTATTGAAATGAAGTGCAGTATTTTATTGCAAAAGGTTGTGTGCGTTCCAAACTCACTCTTTAGCACTTGGGAAACATTAGCAGGATGATGTTCTCTGATGCATCTATTTTACACAAAGCATTCGTGTAGTAATTTCTTACAAGCTGCCAGTATCAATTTTGATTATAGGTTAAAGCAAGATTAAGAGTTTGCTGAATCTCTGAACAAAAACACAAAAAATTAGACCCATATTTTCTGGCCATGGTTATTGCATTCTTTTTGTAACTTGATTAAATTTCTTTAAATGTTTTGTCTACATGTCAGACTTCATAAATGTAAAATGCTGATTTACTTTTTGTATCAGCAGATTCCAAACCTTAAAACTAATATTAAGTTAACCTGAATAAAGATTAAGAATATTTAATTATTAAAATGTCTCATTTCCTCTTCTATCATTCTAGTTGCAGACAACAGTAATTTAGTTCAATGCTATAAGAACTCCAGAACAAAAGCATAAGGCTAATCCACAACATTGGTTTATCCCTACCTAAAAATATAAAAACGTTTTATAGGAATAAAATATGATGGCAAGTGAGAAACACTATGCAACAAAATAAGGCCTACAAAATGAAATGTCAAAGGTCTTTTAACTCCCTTAATTCTGTGCTAAATGAAAGATAAGGGACTTATCAAGTAGTGGCAAAGCCAACTATTAGAGCAAAGTACAGACAACCAATGTTCATTTATGCAACTGCAGGTGGACAAAATGGTCCATATCTTCTACAGTACTCTGCAAAACTGTCATTCTTTGTTCATTTACTTTACAGGACTAATTGGCGTAGTTCAATTCTCACTAAGCATGTCACTGAAGATGCTTCACTGAGGTCACTGAAGTTGTGTTCTCACAACTAGAGGCGACAAATGGAACTTTCTTAAGGTCTTGACAATATAGTAGTTTTACACGGACTTACAAACAAAAATAAACATACGTACAGTAATAAGACCTCAACACATGAAGGAAGGAAGAACATGGCGGCAGAGCAAGCTTAAGGCATATTCTTCAAAACAAGGGCATGCTACAGCACCCTCACTGAAATAGTTTATTTATAAAGAGTGTTCAATCCATTTCTGAACCCATCCATGTAAGGGATTTAAAGGGAGAGCAAAAAGCATGCCTTTAGATCCCATTGTAGAAACAAATGTTACTGTCAGCTCCTTTACTTTTTGCTCTTGATCAATATTGTAAGGCAATGAACTCATTGTTTGGAGTTTCGGTGAAGACATTCCAAGTCCTGTCAGTGTTAATAGGAGGCTGGAGCCTTTCCCGTCTGCCTGCCTCAGCTAGATAAACACAGACCTGTGTGCCTTCAACTCATCACAAGATCTTCTGAATCAGCTTGGAAAACCTGCCTTATGTGATCTAAACATGGACTAAAAAGAACAGAACAATTTTTTTGTTCAACGACCATGATAATATTCCAGGATAAGATAAATCATACATATTCTTACATTATCTTAGAAAATGTAATAAGAAAAACAGTGAGAAAACATGCACCATAAATTGCATTACCAAAACTACACAGAACTTAACTGGACAAACAGAATCACTCCAATACCATTAAATACAACTTCAAAACTGCATATCGTAAGCAATGCACATTTCTTAATTTACAAATATGTACATTTAAAACGATTTTAGTTGAATAAAACTTGTACTTAGTATGTACAATCTTAAATGTCAATTATTTTAAAATGATATAACAACTCATAACAAGCTTTATTTAGTGTATAGTATAAAACAAACTTCAAAGGCAGCATTTCCACAACATAACCTAACTCATAATGGCAGATAGACTGGTGTTCATCTACATGTCTCAATGGAGTCTGGGATTTTTTGTGATTGAAATTCTGCTCTATATAAGAAGAATCAGAGTTCTTGTTTGGTGCATATTGGTTGACTGAGAATCCAGGGTGGAACTGTAACTCAATGGCACTGGAGGAACCACAGAAAAGGAATTAGGAAAATTCCAAGATATTCCTTCAGTCTTGAAACTTGTTCAATGATCTAAAGAGCAAGGTTACCACTTGCACTACTAAACTCCCAAAAAGAGATTCTCTTACCTTTTATGTGCTACAGTCAGTTGAGTCTCCTGCAACTCCAAATCAACTTTTGCTGTGTTAAAATAAAGGACAGTAACAGTTTTAATCCCTTAACATCAATGAGCAAGCACATTAACAGCAGGTTACATTGGGAAATTAAGGCAAAGTGTTAACAGATTTTTTTAGCAGCATAGGGAACAAATATCAGAGCAACACAATTTCTAGTTAGTAGCATGCTCTTGACCTATTCCCCATGTTACAATTAATTTACTTGGTTAATGTTTTTATCAAAAGTGACTTGCATTTATACAGCTGGGCTGTTTACTGCCCAGAGTGAGTACTTTAAGAGTACTCCATTAGTATGAGTACTCTTCTTAAGTATAAATACAGTGGTATATGCCAACTCTGTACCCACATCAACAATTTCTAGACCAGAAGATTTAGACCAGAACTACAGCCGCTACTCCACACAACTTTATAGCAATAAATAAATTCAAGATGACAATTCCCCAAGACACTACCCCTGGACTAATATTGCATTTGCCTTAATGACAATCAGGCTTTAACGTTAGGCTTGAGGGGCAGTCGTCTGGCCAATGGACAAGGCAGCTGGAATGCTTCTATAGAATGAGCCACAGTTGCCCTGGGAGTGATACTGTTGGGAGTGGAGCATGAGCAAAGGATGCTGGGGAAACAGTCGGAAGATACATTCAGACCATAGGAGCAGGTGATTACCAGGAACTGGGGTTTACCAAACTTTTATTATGCAGAAATGGCAAATGTGATCTCAAAACACTTAGCTCACCATGCTTTTGGCAAATATTTCAGTTACGATCAATAAGGTGACAGAACCTTGTTTTCTCTAAGAAGCTTACAAGCTGTATATCAGCCTTTATTTCATGTTAGCCTACCGATGTGGATCATGGCATTAACAGAGGAAGATTGTGATGGTATAAAAAAAAATCATATCGGAACTATGGTCTTTAAAGAAAAAGATTTTAAAAAGCAGCTAAAATACCCCATCATCTCTGAAAGACCTTTTAGACCTGTTAATATTCTACAAGCCGCAACAGTTTCTTTCAAGGGTTGATATCGGGAACAACAGGACTAATTGTTGCAGTAACTGCACCGTTTGTCAGGATCAGTAGTATCTGACAGGACCATTACTACTGGCGACAGAAACGTTTGCCCATTAAACTGTTTACACAAGTTTACAGGTTAAATGTTTATACTATTTAAAAAAGTTGAAAATATTTGGTGATAAATCCCGATAGTTTTCAGGTACAAATAAGGTATTGTACTTAACTTGATTAACTGCTAAATTGTCTATCAGTGCATGCAACAAAGATGACTGATATATCCATTATACTATTGGCAATGACAGGGAGAAGCAGTATCTAAGGACAGGCATTGTCCATTGTGCAGTTGTGCTAGAGAAACATTGAGCATGAATGGGGACTGAGTTAGTGGGTGGATCTATTTATGAAGTACAGCATCTAATCTTGTTTCAGGACCACATAGCCCATGAAAATACCACTTTACTTCCTTGCTGATAGCAAAACAAAAATGTGTGATTTAACAATACTCAGACAATGCTGGCAAATATCCTATGATGCTCTAAAAACTGCAGTAATTTTTGAAGACTTACAGTAAATAAACATTTGTTTAAATATTTCACACTATTGTTTGAATTATATTTCAATTTGTATTGCACAAAAATACCACATGCAAAATAATTTGATACTAAGTAGTGAAACATACAGTACAGTGAATTTAAAATTAAAAATAAATTGAACAACACTCATCTACGCACAGTTTCCTGTAGAGTATTCTACTCTTACAACTTTCCTGGTCAATTTGCTTAGCTTGGGTGAAAAGTAGCCATGTTTTTCATTTAGTTACCTAGATCCAAATCTTTTAATACTTGAATACAACAAGGTAGACTATATACAGTATGAACAGCAAACGTAGGGTTCTGATAGCTTAACCATATATATGAATCATATCTATTTGACGTAGGTGCTGCTCCTGGGATCAGCACTCACTCTGCATGAGCATATACATAAATATATACAAAGTGAGTTTCAAATTTGTATGACAGAAGAAAACCTATAATGTAGTGCTATTCACTGAAATGTGAACAAAAACAACAGAACAATACAGTCACCCTGTGTACTTCCTAATGTTTTTGATGAACTACTGTCTGATCCAAAGCCATAACAATCTGAAACAGCCACTCTGAACCACTTCCAAGTAATGTAGATCCCTTTTATTCACGGGCTCCGCCTTCCCTGATCTACAGCGCTCCTTTTGGGGAATATCAAATCATTCCCATGTAATTGAAGCCAGAACTATACCTAAGAGGTCCCAACATGTCAAATATGAAGATCACTTTTATCTACCATTCTCAGCACTAAATCTTGCTATTGATCTTTTTACACATGGTACTTATTGTTTATAGATAATCAGTCTTAAATAAAGTGCTGTATGTTATTCCAGGAATTCTCATTTGACTTTTAGTGTCTGGTCAAGAAATTAAAGTACAAAATACTGCAAAATGCACTGTAATATATATACTGTACATACTGTATTTTTTATTATCATCATCAAGTGATAACGTCACTGCAGGTTTCCAATTGCTAAACATACAGGGTGTTGGATGTGTTACTGTATATCTAACACACTAAGATGGAATGACACAATCACTAACTATTTAAATCAACAGAACTACTCTGTCTGTGTTGTAGAGCCTAACCTTGGCAGTGAAGTGACTTTTCTATGGTCCAATACTGTACATTGAAAGAAGAAAGTAAGCATGAGAATGTCCTGTTCTTACAGTACACATGGGCTTTACACACGTTTTATAAAGAAAATCGTTTGTCTGCCAGGTCCTGAATTCTGTAATCAACATTAACCAAGGGTTTCATACCCACGGTGACTACAGGAACGAGACTGCCCAATGTCATTTTCAACAGGTGGGTCTAGTACCATCACTTATCCTGACTGTAAAGCTAGCCCTTATACTGTAGTTCCAACATGTAGGGACCAAATCTTTTCCTCTTAAAACTGTTTTTCCTGTATAAACAGGAAACCAATGTGGCCTAAAATGGACCTGTGCATGAGCACGCACACACGGAGAGTACATGTATATACAGTATATATACATGTATGCACAGACAGTGGTAGAGCTGCACTCCAATCAGTCCCATCCTGCCACGGGGTTTATATGATTACCATATTTAGGAAAGAAAACTCTTTAGCTTTAAAATGTATAGTAACTTGTAAACCACTTGCTTTTGTACAACATTTGCACCAAGTTTTGCTCTCTAAAAAAATTAACACAACTATAAGTCACCAAAGTATTTTTCCATAATTGTGATACCAACTTGACATACTTTTATAGTCATGCACTTATAAGAAAAGTAAAAAAGTATAATTATAACCAAAAATGCTGACCTAAGAAGCAGAAAACTCAATATAGGAAAAACATTACATGAACAGGAGCAAAAAAAAAACTAAAAAAGATATTCAATTAATTTGCAATAAATTTTGCTTCAAATTTGCTACAGTGAACTACTGTATAGAGAAACGTGCTGCAAAAAGTGAACTGAACTACAGATCTGTCCCTAAGGGTCCAGTTTTTCTAGCATTTTGTGGTAGGGTTCACAGTGAAAAAACTATTTTGCTACATTTATTTCATTCTGTAACCCACAGTTACAAATACAAACAACAATAATAATTTCTTTTTTGCGTAATGAGCTCTGTTGCTAATTCTGACAGGAGCCCTGTCAGTCATCAATGTCTCGAAAAACAATGGGAATCCCTGCTCTTCTCAAACGGATCAAAGAACTGCTAGCATCCTAGTGTTGTGCTATAAAAGCTTTTCTAGTCAAGCCATTTTTTAGCTAAGACTCACGGACTTTAAAACAACTAGACTACATATGCAACAGATTACAATGCTATTTGAATATGAAGCCCTGAATTCAGCTATTGCATAAGACCAAAAAGCCTTTCTTTGACAGATCCAAAGGTTAACTCTCTTTCAAGCTGGGCTGTATAATCAGTAAAGCAAGAATAAAAATAAACAGTTACAAATAAATAACTAAAATGGATTGTATGCGAATCCTGGATTGTTCCTTTCTGCTCGTTAAGCATCCAATTAATCAAGTTAGAAAGTCACATGCAAAGGAAGCCTCATGAGACAAAAAGCTGCAAAGGCTTTCTGTTGACATATGGACATTTTTTGTTTAATCCTAAAGCAAAATAATTTAAAACCCTGTCTTAGTAGAGAAGGAGAGAGCCTAATCTTTAGAAAAAGTACCGTTCTGAACACAAGCACAGCTGACTCAGATCAGAGGTAGGGAAAAGAGGCTTCTTCAAAAAGAGACCTGCCTGGGGCACTACAGTAATTCCCTTCAACAAATTTTCCCCCAGTTTCTTCACAACCCTTACATTTGGGTTAGGATATGCAATACCCCATCATACTAGAGATTAAACAGCTCCTAACTAATGGTAAATGTGTCTAAGAGTCATCAGGTAAGCCTTAGGGAGTAGGTTTCATGGGCCAGAAGCAATATCCAAATAGTTTGGACAAAGCTATTTATTAATCTAACCAACAGGACAGTTTTTTTTTGCCTTCGCTTCCCAGTTATACCCAACTGCTCATTTAAATAAAACATTATTAAAAGTGCAGAAATAACCCCGGCTTTATTTAACTTATTGCTGGCAACCCAAGTGTAAAAAACCCAAAGGAGGACCATCTTAAATTAATTACTGGCATGTAACTGACAAGCACGCCTTGTAGCCAAATTTTCCCTGTAGCTCATTATGTCCCCGGTTCCAAAAAACAATACTCCATCATCTGTTTCAGCCATAGTCTCTATGTATTCTGCACACCAGGTTACTCTGCCAAATCATGCATCGTCTCGCACAGCTGTTTATTATTAAAGTGTGACAATTATTTGAAAAAACAAAAAGGACACCACTAGTGCAGGGGTTTCTGTCTTGCAGTAGTTTATACACAAATTACACAAATCCTGATACTACATCATTTTCATCTGTCTGCATCAATATAACTACAGTATTTGCAAGAAATTCTTATTTTTCTTAAAACCCATCATTATTCTAAGACGGCCACACCATTGAACTAAAACTCTAAAATGGCCCAGTGCAAACAATTGAAATTTGCACCAACTTTTTAAAAAAAAAAAAACTTTAAAACCACAGAAGCAAGTAAGCCACAGAAAAGTTCTCATCTATATTATCTGCACAGATTTTTTAAAGCACTAAAAGCCCAGCTAAGTTATCAGAATGTCACACAGTGTAGATCAGCCAGAAAATAACTTAAACTGCGTATGTAAGGGCTACCAGTAATGACTAAGTACTATAGCTTATGGCAAAATGATCCATTACCCACTTGACTTACCGAGCCACACAAACAAAACAATCTTTGTGAATAAATCACATCACCGTCACATAGCTGCAAGTTTTATAACACCTTTCATACCTTGGCCGAGAAATTCTTCCATTTTATTTTTGAAAGGCTGCAGGTGATCTTCAGAAGAATCGCGACAGACCTTTTCTGTTTCCGTAGTGCAAGCTGCAACACAAGAAAACCAAAATGTGATTTCTTTTCCTTGGCATTTCAGACACCACCACTAACAACCTCCTTGTTATAAGCCGTGAGGAAAACTCTTGCTAATCAGCCCGATTAGCAAAAAAAAAGACAAAAAACTGAAAAAAATCAAACTGAGTTTTCTGTCAAGCACAGTTAGCGTAAATGACCCAAAAAGGAGGGGTAATGTTCTGTACTTAATTAGAATAATCTTTTTTTTAATTTAACTTAAGAAAAGGAAAGGAATACAGCGTGGATCTACTGACTAGCTTAAGGCTATACATTTGAGAGATCATACTTCTTCCAGAGGACATTTGATTAAATTGTTGTTTTTATATTTTCACATGATCTTAGAAGCAGCGCTCACAAGTGGTTTTCTGTACATAGTGTAACGCATACGGCCTCCATTGCTTGCGAGAGCTGGCTAACCAGAGTGGTGACGTCGCCGCCCTTCCCTGTGGATAGCAGGGACCGCAGCCGCCGGGCTGAGGGGAGACTTCCCTTTGGCTCAAGAGGCTGGGTCCCAGTTGAGAGACACCGGAGGCCCGGGTTCGAGTCCCCGACGGCGGGGGGCCGGCCTGATGCGGCAGCGGCGAGGGCGCCCGCGTGAAGCCCGTAGCGTTACGATATATTTCACTACTGAAATAACACATCAGGTTCAAACGAGCTGGCAGCGCTAGTCTGAACTAGAACCACAGTACATTCCCCTGAACAGCTGAAAGAAGATATTGTAGCTGGATAGGTGGCATTTATAAACCCAAAAGAGCAGACTTCCAGTGGTCATTAACCTATGGTATCCAATAAGAGAGCAGAGTTTCCAAGATGAGGGGGCATTTGAGGGAGAAGTGAGTGAGGAACAACTGATTGATGAACTCCTAGATGTGCTACATTTCCGAGACGCCAATTAAAAGGGCCCATGGATGTTTTGAATAGTTTCTGGGAGAGTTTTTCCTTTCAGAGCTAGTGAGCAACTATTTAGAATACAAAGTTTAGTACGTTCCTAACTACTGACAAGTAAAGACACCCCCACCCTGGCATGACAGGACCATAAAGAAGTGTTTCCTGAAGTCTTTAAAAAAAAAATGTGCATTTTGCAGTTTCTTCCAAGTGCCAACCATTTATACATCTGCTACAGTGATTTCACTTCTGTGACGTACTGGATGCCACCCATAATGACACAGCGCTATCGCAGAAGTGAGAAACGCACTGCGTAACTACAGGGAACAGGGAGCATGACTGTGATTTTATACATTTTCACTTCAAGGTACTGTAAAAAAGTGTGTGGTGACCCTTCTGTTCTAATCGTAATATCTTTGAATGTAGATTCAAGTATGTAATCAAATATCCACCCATCACCCACCCAATCCTTGCCATTTCACCTATGACACCCTTAATACATTTCAAAAGCTTTCTAAGCCTGATCGCCCTAATGTCTTGGAAAAAGAAATGTGATGGCTGAAGGAAAAAGGAAATTTTTTCTAGCAATTTCACATTGAAGTGCTTTATGCATATCCCATATGTACATTCAGTTTCTCAAAGTTGAATCTAAATTTGCCAGTTACACATTAAACCTTTCTACTGTATATGCCTCCCAGTAATGACTAAAAGCAGTTTGACTTAAACTCCACAGTCACACACAAGACTAAATGGCCCATCACCTTGAAATCCTTGCCATCTCAAGATCAGAAGTTGCATGACTGGTCTCCAAGTCTAGTTTACTTGTATTCAGGTTCAGCCGATTAAAGAAAAGGAAAAATGAATAATAAAAATAAAATGGTCTCTTAAGAGAATACATTGTTCTTCCTCACATGTTGGCTCTCTCTCTAACCCCATTATTCAATTAAGTGAAATTCATGTTCTTAAATTACATGTTCTGACTTACTTTATCCTTGCAAACAGTTAAGCAGATAATCTGAGTGAAATTAACCAGCGTAGACTTCAATAAAGTTGCAGAATGAGTGTCCAATTAGCCTAGAAACATCACTGTCAAACAAACAAACAACTACACTAAATTAGACAATATTGCTCAATATTGAGGAAGCACCGGTCCTTGTGACTGCAATTATTACATTTCATGTTTCGATAGTGTAACCAAAAATGGTTCAGGTTAAGTTTGAATAAAAATTTTTTAGGTCTAGACTGTAGTCAATAACTACAGATGCGAGAGGTTAATCCTCATTTCTAAAATCTAGGTTGAACCTCTATTCATTTTTGCAGGGGACAGCAAACGCCTCCTGACAGGACAACTACTAGACAAGTCCAGCAACAGGTTTCATCCACCTTTTGAGACATTGCTTAAAAATAACTAAACAATTCACTGCAAAGGAGTTAAAGCTTATGCCTGCTGTAGCCCAGGTTAAAAATGCTCAAGCACTTCAGAAATCCCAGCACTTATCTTCCATATTAATCTTCTGTATAAAAATAGATGCTGTTGCATCAATCTTTACTTCTGTCAGCTTACTGGCAGAGAGCCTGTGCTCTTTCAACAGTAAAAAGCAGATTCTTCCAGAAACTGTCTGAGAAAAAAGAGCTAATAATTAAGACTATTTTAGAAACCCAATAAAACAATGCAAGATTGATAGGATCCCCATTTGTTTTGACAAAATAACTGCATATCCTTTCTTGCTCTAATGCAACCTCTGCATTTAACCTCCCAGAACTGTATCTAATTTCTAATTCAAAGCAGGGCCTGCAGGTTTAGCCTATAGTGAAGTGCAAACAGGGGAACATGCGCTTATGTTGCGTATTTTTCTCATTTTTTGCATCGCTTGACTTACTGTAAAAGCTGCTGAGGGTTCAGGGGTTTCCTGAGACAGCGCCTTGTTTGGAGTTGCGAGGACAGTAAAACATGACTCATGGATTGACTAGAAAGTCTGGCTAATGTTTGCATCTGTTTTGGGTTTAAGAGTCTGCACAGTGAACAGATGCTGGCTATTAACCCTATGCTGATTTGCTCCATGTTAATCACAACTCCCAATTTCTGTGTCATGAACATGTTAGCAGTTAAAAAAAGCAAACGTGTTTTACAAGTAATTAATACAGAGTCATTATGTTCACTTTATTTAAAGGTTCATCTAAAATAGAGCAAATGCAATACAAAGAAAATGGAAATGAAGAACCTGACATTTGACGCACATGGCCCGCTCTTTGATTTTTACAACTCTAGCATGGTATAGTTAATACTGAATGTATGGCCTGATGTATTATATGGTAAATAAAATGTATACAGTACCTTTTTATATCCCTTTGGCACTATCATTAATGTCTAGTGGGATCTAGAGCCTTCAGTGCCATTTTAACATACTGTATCGCACCAGCTAAGATAAAATTATGAGTGATTATATTATTCTTGCTGAGTTCTGTAAAAATGTTGACTGCCAAAGAAAGAAATTGGATAGTAATGAATCACAGAATTATTTCCTGGGAACTTACTGACTTCTAGGTGGTTTAGTCTTTAATTGATAAAATGGAAATAGGAGTTAAAGCAAGGAGTTCTGTAGGAGGATGAAGGATAACTGCATTTTAACAAAAAAAATTACAAATGGAGTCTGCTAACCATTTTAAATGCTTTAACAACTTCCAGGCTCTTAAATGCTTGCCCTTCGGAAATAACCCTCAGCTTAAACTCAGTGTTCAAAGTGGTTCTCTTTAATGTTGCTGACTACACATTTACATCAATATTTACACATGAAACATTTAAACATGGAAGGGTAATTTGCAAACTATTTTGCTATAAAGCTGAATATGGATATACGACACTTAATTCAGGTGTTTTCACGCACCTCTCATGATAAAGAAAGCACTGTGGCAGGCCAAAGACATTCTTTTGAAAAAGGTGGTTTTATTCAGCTTTCAGAAGTTCCCATTAGTAATTGTTTTCCTCTAAGATCATATAAGCCAAAAAAAATATCATTAAAAAAGTCAAATAATAGTATATTAAAAAAAACAATGTAAGCTGACCAATAACACTCGTGGCCAGTATTAAAATCGACTACTTATAGAATTAGAGCTTCAATGATAAAATCAATTCACTTTTGTAGAGTACATACAGTACAGTTAGTACCTACAGGCTGAGCAGAGGCTGATACAGTATACCACATTCCTAAAGCAGGACTGTCGACCAGACAACTGTTACCAGTGCAAGGAAGCAAAAAGGATTCTTAATTATCGAAAACAAAAAAAGGGCCCAAAAACTCAAAGAGTGCTTGATAGCTCTAAATGGAACACTACACTGATTAAACGTCATTCTAGAAGAAAATCACAAATGTTCTTGGATACCTCCAGTTGCAAACTGTCCTTAGCCTCTAATCGGAGGCCCAGCCACGCACACACATCACTCCAGTCAAGAGTTAAGTCATGGGGCAAATATCAGAGTTTCCAGCACAGATTAGCAGTGGAACAGTGCTGTCACTGAAAGGCAGTGGAGATCAAAAGCAGATTGGGTTGCTTTTTCAAACTGTGTGTCACTTAGTTCAGCACAGGCAGGATGGAACTCCTAGGGAGCTGTGAAATTTGAAAGCAATTGGTGGAGCCAAAACCTGTAGGAATAGTAATGAAAAGCTTCTGTGCTTCTGGATTCTGTCATTACAGTGTCTGGTAAACAATATATTAGCAGTGCTCGTTGCTCATCATAGTGTTATTTATGAATGAGGTTGACATGTTCACTGGATGTTCATTGTTGTGACCCTGCTCAAAAGGTATGAACTTTAAAGAGATTCCTTGCGTCTAGGTTTTTGATCTAACCTGACACACTGCCATTTCTCAGAGATGCAATCTGTTAATCTAAAATAAAAACTGTACCGTGAAGATTAGAAGCCCTGGGAATCGAGGTGAATGGACGTATTCAATTTTATTGGGTTTTAAAATACCAATTTTAATGATGTCTACCTTTAAACAATCTATTATCTCCATATGAAGGTTTGTAGATTCAACGGAAATTTCAGCTTCAACGTTCTAGAAGAACACTCGGTTTTCCCCCCATAGCAAACATTTCGAACGTCATATTTTCATTGATAAAGAAATATACACACAGTAGATCTATTGTAGTTTATGATTTGAGCATTTGCATGTTATATACAACAATGCTGTTCCAGATTTGCACCTATTTTAAAAAAGGGGACAGATGTTTTAAATCAAGTTAAAATAGGAACTTAAATATTACCAGGAAAAGGCCATCAGCTTTGCTGGCAGTATGCAAGGAGTTTAAGATGACAGACAGCAACGCTTTCTCGGATTTTAATGTTTGACAAGGTTACAGCCTGCCCGCACTTGTGATATAAAGTATGTTTAATGGATGTGAAAAGCCAGTGAAGGCTAAAATTAAAACTGCAAACTGAACCAATATTTTCTTACAAATTGTCATGACACTGGCCAAGGATAAGAACAGAAAACATATACTGAAGACAAGTGTAATGTATTCTAGAGAAAAAGTCCCTCCAGGGCTGACCAGGTATTCTGGGACACAAAAAGGTGTGGTCAAATTGTAGCACCCATCTTTACTATACTTGAATCCCATTAGAGGTGATGTTATGACTGAACAGAACAATCCAAAAGGGAGAGAAGATGGTGTTTCTATATTTGCATGTTTCTATGTTAATTGTGATGTGCCTTTTATATTAAGCTATTATAAATAAACATGTCCCTCTAGATACTAATATTCACAATTGTTCACATTCTTTTATATAATAACCATTATATCACATCATTACGTACTGTATATCAACTGTACCATAAAGTACCCCCCCCCCCAAACATTCTGAAATGTCTTTTGCTATTTATAAATAAGTCTATTTTTTTTCTAGCCAAACCAAGGACATTGAACCTGCATTTCCAAAGTCACACTACACAAGTCTGCTTGTTTGCAATATAATAGTGCCTTTTCAAGTTTTCTGCTGCTTTGTTGTCTCGTTTTGAACTACTACAGGCTATGACGGCAATATGGTGCTGTGCACACCTGAAACTTTTGACTATTTTGTGATGCAAATTGGAGGTTTTACACATTAATGTTTATAATTTTCTTTCATTGTCCATTGAAATGCACTCATCCATGCCGTTTTTTCTAATCCTGAAATACTGAATATAAAAATTGTTGCAGTCCCTTTTAAGCACACATACATATCTTAGTGTAAAATGCTACTAGATTTGATAAAGCGTGTAAATCTCTAGTTAATAATGGAAATATCAATCAGAGGCCACAGGTCACAGCTTGTTGTGTGCTACAGTAGGGTTGTTTTTGCAGCTGACAAGTATGGTCTAGCACAGGCTTGAGACACAGCAGTGAAATCTGGCAGCTGAGGCTCAATCTAACAGAAATAAAATGTATTTCTTTTTTTTAAGGGCAGGAAATAGTTTTAAAAATGGATTCAATGTTTCAGAAATTTGGTTAAAAAAAACAGACAGATCACCTAATGTACCAGCACCTATGATATGTGTTAGGCGTGTGCAGATTACAAACATCATAGCCTGAACTGTGTTTTTAAACACTATCAGACCAGCAGGCTTGAAAGTGCATGCTGGCAGGCAATCTCAAAGCACATTTACCGTTCAGGTCTTTTCTTAGTTTGCGCAAGTCCTTCTGAAAATCTTCAAACTTCATCTGCGAAGCCTGGAAGAGGTCCTGTGGCTCTGGGAGAGGGAACAGACAACTCTCTCTGCCTGCATCCTACAATCCAAAAACAACGTTACCACAAGGCAACTAGCTGCAGTTTGTGCATGTTAATCACTCAAAATATGCACAGATAAACTGGCTTGGAAGATCAGTTGAACATTTCTGTATCTTGCTTCATGGAAATGTTTAAATAAAGAATAGTTTTAAATCAACAGGACAGAAAATCAGTCCTGGTGACTGGGCCACATTATGGAGTGAAATAACTTCAAGTCAATAATGAGGGAAATCTAGGCTGGACAGAATGAGCATGCCTGAAGTGAAATTTAGCCCAGCTAGATACCTCTACTGTTGAAGATGAACAGCATCATCTTAATCAATCTTTAATGATAATGATAGCAAGTCATCAGGACCTTGTATTATTGTCTGATTCAAAGGATGGCACCTCTTTCTGTACTGTGTTAACAGACACCATAGTTAGGGGCCCTAGATGAGGAATTCTGATTTGAAAGGAAGAGGGCTTCCTCCTGCTCCACAACTACCACTTAGAATAGTGACCAAGTATTCATTTGAGGAGCCTTCATTCCAGTATTGACCAGGCCCAACCCTGCTTTGCTTTTGAGATGGCAAGATCAGGCTACAAAGAAGTAATGTTCCTGTCATTAAGGCCAAAGTGAATCACTGAATGAAGTATTTACTGTAGGTTATTTCTGGCTATCTCTCGCACATAAGGGTGATTCTTTTTCCACGAGGTCAGTGAATGTAAGAGACAAACGCTTCATAGATCTGAAGCTCAGAAAGAGTTTAAAGATTCTGTTCTATAGTGCGTGATGATTGTCGAAAGATAACTTGTGTTAACAGTATTTACAACTGAAAGATGACCTAATTAAGACAAAAACAGCGCAAAACAAGAATAAACAAGGATAGTGGATAGTTTTCTTGTCCATGTCAGGTTTGATGAGACAAATCAAAAGTAGCTCTTTTAACGCAGTGCATACTGCCAGAGCCCTTAAGGAGAACAGAGCCCATCTGGGACTCTGGACCACGTCATATCAGCTGAGTTTTGCTTCATGCTGCATTTGACTTCATATCATCTGGCTAAAGAGAACAATTAGAGTGGGTTCATTTAAAACTACTGCCAAACATCATAGGCTAAAAATCCTACATAAAAGTTACTTTTACAAATGAGCGGAATAAAAATAAATTTAAAAAGCAATTCATATTAAGCACTGCCAAGAAAAGAAACAAGGAAACAGTCCAAGTTTCTGTGCACATCAAAGGATTGAAAATGTTATTTAGAATAAACCGGAACAAACATACCTCATCAAAGTGCCTTAGATAGTAAGAAACGATGTAAGACAAAAGGCTTCGACTGCTATCCTACAGGACAGAAAAATAAAAATATTGAAAACTAGAAAAACCTCAGAGCATGTGCTCAGTGAAATAGGCAGCAATGCCTGGATGTCTTGCAACAGTCTTAGAAAAACTATGAGCTACAAGTAAGGACTATGATCTCATCATCATGTTCCTGTGTTCAATGTCCTATTCCAAATACTGTAATTTTAATATGTAAACTCATAATTAAAATATATACCACCACCACCCCTGAACAGGAATGAAATTTGACAGGTAGCTAATCTTTCCAGCATGAAATACTATGCATATATATCAACGTATTAAAATTCACATACAAAATTAATTTCATAGTTGAATTATTTAAGGAACACAATAAAACATTCATTTTCTCAGGCAGTTAATAAAGAACTAGATTTTAAGCCATGAATGCACACATTTACACAACACAAGTTATAAAGTCTTATAAACAACTTAACAAAAATAAGGCATCGCAGGTTAAATGAATGGCAGCAGAACAATATTCACTACCAGGTGGTACTATACCAAATGCTTTGCACTATGTAAGGAAAAAAATATTAGTGTGACCTAATGGGCATGTTTGATAACATACTGTAAGGACTTCCCTTTAAACTGTCCTAATGAGCAGGTTAGAATGCTTCAAGTGTTCTGTTAAACATCCATGGACTAAGATTCCTCCAGTATGGCTGTATTGTAAATGTAATGTATGGTCTGGTTGGATCTGGACTGGTGCTGTGTTCTCTGAAGCACTGCTCTGGAACATATTGCAGATTGTCAAAATGGCTGTGCACTTCCTCTGTACACATGTACAGTTTAGTGGGGGTCCATGAACTGTTCACTAACCCAGAAACCTCAACAGATTGGAAGCGTTCTTCACTGTTTCAGATTATGCTATTTAAATATCTCTTTAAGAAATAATTTTTATACACTGGCACTACAGACAGCAGATGCCCACTTACACTGCTTTTCACATCATTAAGCTTGGGAAGAATATCTAAAGCAAAGCCATCTGCTTGTCCTCGCGTTCTGTTCCCACCATTCATGAAATTGCCAAAAGCAAGCACAAGTCCAAGGATCTTCATCACACCAGCACTGCTCTGTAAACTCTAGGAAACAAAAAACAAAATGCACAGTTACAAGGGAAAACAAAAACACTAGGGATATCTAAGCAGAACACCTTCTGCCCATTACTCCAGTTAGAAAATATCTGATAATCCAGAATAACTATTGCTTAGTACAATTCCCATAAAAAGGTTATTAACTTACCGAACAAACTTTCTGAAGTATTTCAAGTTTACGAACGATTGAAGATATGCATTCCATGAAAGATGATTGAAAGATGATGCAAAATACTCTTGATGAGAAATTAGGGATTTGAGACAATTCATAGAGGAATCTAAGGGAGAAAGTGAAGTCAGGAAATAAAGTTAATTAAGGGAATTATTTGTAATTAAATACAAACTTCACATACTTCATTAAATCAAAAAAATCTTTCTGGGTCACTAGGTAATCAACTAGGCACGTAGTGTAGTTAAACCCTTTGGTTAATATTCTGGATACATTAACATTAAAGGCAGACAGATTACAGAGAAACCATATTGTATTCTTTTATAATAGAATCTGAGGTCTGTTAAGTTTCTTCCAGCAACTATGGTTAATTATCTGATATAAAGAGGCAAATTGCCAGTGGAATGTAAAATATCAGAATGGTGATGTACAGGAACCAACTTCCCTTGTGTCAAGAGAATAAGGCGAGCTTGTTTCGTGGAATACAATTTTTAAAAGTTCACTGAATGCCATTATGTGAATTCTTGCATTCAGAAATATGCTGCTAAAGAGAAAAAGTATTTTTAAGAAGTGAGAAATTCCAGTCTATCAAAAGTACTTTAGAATATGGAACAAAATTATGTGATAGTTTGGATGATTTGTATTCCATAATTATACCCCCAAACCCTTTAAGAAACTGAAAAAAGACTATTCGTTGCTCTCCTTCTAACTATTTTGAATTTTACAAGATACGCATTACATAGCTACCAAGAATGACACTTTGGCTTGTCTCCAATTGTGCCTATTTGGAAGATGTTTTTAAGTATCAAGTGCCATAAAACTGGTTTCTAGAACAGTATGCTGCAAGTTGTATTCTAATATTTGAGTACTACTACTACTACCACCATTTAAAGAAGACAGGGTTTTTTTTAATCATGGCATAAATTAAAAAATCAAGAAGAATGTATCACTGTAGCAGTATCATGAAAAACTGCTTACAATAACTGAAAAAACCGTGAGTCAATACATTACAGAAATTACATACTGTATATTACATGTGCAGTGAAGTCAGAGATATTTACACTTTCTGTCAAAAACAATATTTGTAACATTTTAATAAACCGATTAACAGAAAAAATAAAGTGTTCCTACTGTTCAGGTTTATCCAATGGCTTTGAATTTTCCTTTTCTTTAGTAGACTTCACGTGCTTTTCTATTTTATCCATCTCCTCTTGTTGAGCTCTCTGAAAAAGAAAACACAGTATAAAAGGATAGCCCACACACTCATTAGAAGGATTTTTTCTGCCACCTTTGAACAATATACAGAAATTACACTGTAGCTTGGAAGCTAGACAGGACGTATTTTATCCATTTCAAACAGTATAGCTACAAATTTCCATTGTGCTATTGATATTGCACCTTCTAAAATGGCATTTATCTACCATGAACATCAAATTAAAAATAAAATCAGTTTTGTCTTTTCAGATTTCTTTAATTGAAAAATGTAGCTATTCCCTACCAAAACAAGTTATTTCAGAACATGATTTTAATACTGTTTACACTTAAACTGTACTTGCCTGAAGGGAAGCACGAATAAAGAACAAAAAATGAACCACACTGTCTAAAACATTTCCTGCACAAACTGTGTCATACGATTACCAAAAGTGTGGTTTAAAGACCTTACATTGTAATGTCAGGAAACACATTTTGAAGGGCTTAACAAGCTGCAATGCGTCAAAGCACCAATTCCTTGTTCATGTTAACAGACACTGATAAGTATTAAGAGCTATAAAATCCAAATTGTTTTTTAATTACATTTATGCATGTTCCTCACATTATATAGTAGGTGTGGGAAGTCGATTAACCCAGACAACACGTTTTTTTGTATATAACATTTACTGTACTTACAAAATGTTTATTGAAATGCCAGTGCAATAAAATGGTTATAACGAAACAGAACCAAATATGAAAAAGCAGGCTACAGAGGGAAATAAACTACTTCAGAACATGTACTGTATATGGTGCTTATGTTTGTGGCCAATATTTAATAGGATCCTTTTTAAATCTTTTATTTGTGGTTTTTAGCTAAATTGGCAAGGCCACATATTTAGAAGTTCAAGAAAACCTTTTCAAATGTCTCCCCCCCCATATATGATGCACATTTAGGCATGCTGCCATGCAGTTTTGGCCAGCGGAACTGTAGAAAACTTTAAAACATTTCACCTGCTGATCTTTCAGTTAAAGTAACATACTGTATAACAAACACAAAGCTTTTTTGGGCATATTCTCCATTATTTTTTAATCAAAACAGATATATACCAAAAAAGGCTTTTAAATACAATTTTGTACATTTAAATATTCATAATGAGTTAAGATATCCTTCCTAATTCGATTATGTGACCCAAAATACACATCAAAGGCCATGCATATAAGTTATTAATATGGCAAACTTTAATAAAAAAACATGTAAAATCTGGTTGTATTAACAAATAGAAATCTCCTGCTTAATTGCCCTATTTAGATATTATGAGGTTATGTCATCTCCTAGAATAATATACATTACAGAATATATGGGTAATTTATAGCAAGAAAGCTTCTAAACTGTATTAGGGAGACAAATGTTTCAAATGGTATAATGCATTGGCATGTCTATATTCCTTAATATTGCACCAGTCTCCTCTAATAAAAGGTTTCTTTTAGATTAATCCTATTACTCTACATTTTGCACCTTGTATCATACAGAAACTCAATATGGTTTAACCCCCAGTAGTCATGAAAACTAATTGCTTTGTCCAAAATTTATCAACAATTTAAAGGTCAACATGTTTTGATTCAAGGTCAAACAAATCTCAGAGAAAATGAGGGAAAGTGGTACGTTGTGTAGAATTATGTTGCACAACGTGGAACAGTGCAAAGCTTTAATATTGTACAAATAGTATGTGCTCTTTTCCCAGGAAATCAGCAGTGATGTTACCATTCTCCTGGAAGCACAGAACTGTAAACAAACACACAGGGACAATTTACAGATGCCAATTAACCTAGCCAGCATGTTTTTGGAAGGTGTGAAGAAACCAACTAGCTTCAGTTAGTTGCATAACTTGCATAACGTACCAGGAAAAAGGTGGACTTCTGATAACAGACAGGTGAATGTTAGCATTTTATGTTCAAACTTTTAAGAAAAGAACACAAAAAAGCTAATCTCCAATGGAAGACGCTTATATAATATTGTCAGGTGTTCCACGTTTCTCAGGAAGTAAAGGCACTTGCTCAGATCGCAGGTAGAACCCTTTAATCCAGCTTTTGGTGACTGTCAGTAGCCCATTGGGAACATGACTCCACAAACTACACATCGGTGAACTGCTACCAGGGAGCCACAGACACCACTTGAGAAGAGCACCTTTGGCTTGCTATTCAATACCAGCCACTGGTACATTCTAGGTGTACAGTAAATGAAAGCTACACGACGCCTCTTAGGCAGTGGACGTTGTGCACACTAAGAAAGAAATAACCGAGGCAGCTCAAACAGCGCACATTTTTGGAGGATCATGAGCATGATTCTTAGCCTTTCAATAGCTAGTAAGACAATTCCCAAGCCAACTCCAAACTGGGGGCTATAAAAAAGATAAATAACTGGTGATTACATTTGTATTCAGAGCCTTGCAAGAAAAGACCCTTTTATCACTTTCAGATCTCCTAGAATCTAAAATCAAACACAAGACGAGAATGTTAACTTCAGTCCGTGCATAGCAGGGCAGTACTTCAAACATTGGCATCAAACAGACTGAATTAGTATGCTGATCACTTTGCCATCTGTCCACACGGGCACGCTCTGGTTTTAATTTAGCGTTTTAAAGTGTAAATACTTTTAATAAAAAACAGACTTTGGTACATTTATGAATGAGACCAGTAATTGGTAACACTGAGATATTATCAAAAGATCAATAAATTGAATCTTTTTTCTATAGCTGTGAACTATCAGCAACGACATCATTGCGTGAGATGGGGCATGAACACCAACTCTGAAAGGTTTCCAAAAATTCATATGAAACGCATGAACCACAGAACAATATATCTTTGCTTGGGGCAAAGGAGGACTGAGGTTAACAGTGTGAAAGCTGTTTTCTTTAGGTCTCTATAGAATATTTAAATACAGTGTATAACTTTTAGAGTATTGCACTTGGAAGACATTTTTAATTTTGAATTTTATATACCCAAAGACCACTTTGCAATATACCAGTAGCTGCTTTATATTTAAATAAATGTTAAATAAAATGACTTTTGAGGGATTGTTTCCTTTGTGTTTAATTAGAAACCATCATTTTCTTGTGTCATTGGTTAAACCTGGTTTTAATGTTCTGATTTTTATTTCTGAAATGATCTTTTATATCTGATATTGCATCATAAATGAGCAACAGAAAGAAGAAAATGGGAAAGGTACATTCTTAGTTTTAACAGCCTCTTTAGTTTCAGGCCATGCTTTAAATTCAGCAAGACAAACTTAATTTTGAATGTAGCCCTCTTTTTAATGTAAAGGGAAGAAAGATCACAAATTTAGCCCAATTTCATTTTTTAACTTGTGAAATCTTGATTGTCATACTTCTAATACTCTGTTTTTCTTAAGATTTTTTTTATTCTGACTAACACTAGCTGAGCAGGCAAAATGCCAGCATTGAGCCATGGTGTCTGCTTGAGCTGTGGTTAAAAATTAGAAAAGGAGACAGGCTGGAGTCTTACATGTGTAAGAGAAACAACTTTGCTTCTCAAGTCAACATCACAGCCTCAGGCCAGAGAGAAAGAAAATTGTTTGATCTTTAGTTATGACACATTTGTTCATGATACAGTATGTCTTGTGTCATAGGATATTATGATTATCAATATGTTTCATGCAGAACTGTAGTGAAGAACTCTGCTTCTTATGTTGCTAACCAAAACTATTTCAAGAATATCACAGAATCCAAAAAGTGCAACGTAAAAAAATTGAAAAAATATGCCTATGCTTCCTTGCATATGGATCTATAACTTACATAAAGCATCTTGAGTATTTTAAAATTTTAAAGCTGAAAACAACTGCTTACACTACATGCTAAACTTTTTGTGACACCTTATTATGTCTCAATCATTGTGCTTTTTTTACAATTTATAGTTATTGCTTTAAAAAAATCAAATAGCCAGTATGAAATATCCTTTTCAAAATTGTTGCCAAAATATGCCCATTTACCATAAAAGTCAACTTACTTCCTTACTTGATATTGCATAGACATGAGACAACCCATGGCTCGACAATTTACCGGTGGTGGAGGAAAACCAGTGTCATTTAATGAGAAGTTGAAAGATTTTTTACAAGACTTTAATTCCAGAGTAAACAGCAAACATTCCACCAGGTTTGTGGTCTGCATAGCTGTTTTGATATTAATGCATGTTTTATTTGCTTTGGAGGTTTCCCAAACGTTATATTCCACAGTGTAGGGCATATTCCAAACACATGAATCCTGGATTCCACAAAAAAACATTCTATTCTAAGGAAATATTAAAAGACAAAAGGCGCCATGTATTGTGTGCAAATTAAATAAGCGGAGATTAAAATTGGTCATGTTAAAGAATTTCCATCGCCAGACTTAAAAAAAAAAAAACTCCTGCAACAAATGTAAACAAAACTGTAATCCAGCTTATGCTTCCATACTTCTTTTTTTAAAAACAAAAAAAGATATAGGACATACTGTACTGGAAATCACTTCTTACATACAGTATGTACATACAGGACATATTAAATCACCTCATGTCCCACAAAATAAGGTTACACTATGATAAGTGCACCATGTTTTCAGGACTTAAAGCTTAAAAACATTACAGATCAAGGTCTTCAATAAAATGCTTTTTTTTTGCTTGATGCAAAACAAATGATTTCTTGAACTGGCTGAAATAATGCTTCAGGGAAAAGTAGTGTGATATTGGGGAAAAGTAAAACAATAGTTCTATTATTCAATACTAGCCATCTCTGTTGTTGCTGCCAGGTCTGTGCACTCTTAACTAAACCAAAGTGCAGTAAAGGAACACTGATATTTCTTACTATTATTAAACGATCACTTAATATTCAGAAAAAAACGAACATTTTAATAACAAAAACTACCTCTTCACATTATCATTAATACCCTTAAATCAGCTTCAATCAAATGCTTGAATCCCTATACCCAATTTAGAAATTGAATGCGGAAGTCTTTTGGATTTTTAATACTGTAAAGGACACAACGTAGTATTCTGTACATTTGTGTTCTACTATTTGCAGGTTACTAAGGACTAAGCATCTCACCTACAAGAAATCTGGGCTCTCTCGAATGTTTGAGCTACAAGATTTAGTGTATTAGAATTCTTCAAATGTATGTTGCATTTTGTATTTCATGCATTACGAACATTAGGAGAATTTATATAATATTAAAAATGCCAATATTTGATCATTATTAAATAATTGCATTAAGTCACTGGCATGTTAATCCTTTGCAAAGCTCAAATTTCTCTAATGTTCTCTTAAAGGGATTAAATGCTACAAACCACGTTTCAATAACAAAGGTAATGAGTAAGTGTGTTCAGTAAGACTCAACAGTCGGATGGGGTAAAACAGGCATTTTTCTTTGTTTAAAAACAAAGATGACTCCTTTCTCTTTGCTTTATAAACTTACATTTTCATACAAGGCCTGTAGGGTCTCCAGGTCAACCACTGTGTTGTCCAAGTTCAGAACAGCTGGAAAAGGCACACAAAGAGAGAATTACTTGTCAGATAAATGATGAGTGAGCCATGAAAGAACGGACAGTGCAATACTAAGTAGTGGTGAAGTGTGACCTACTGGTCAAAAGGCTTTAGGGGTTTTAGGCTTTGATGAAGCCCTTAGAACACCCTTGTTTCCAGGGGAGCAGAAACCTGCTGGAGACAAGTGTCAGTAGTTTGGGTGGCAAAGAAATTCATCACACGAATCAGTAAAAGAGCCAGGGCAAAGATCAGTTGTAGTTTTAGACAAGGTTTATCAAGAAATGTCAGACAATTATGAGGAACACTTGAAAGCAAAAAAAAAACAAACATTACGACAGTGAAACAAGCTCATTCCTCACACTGGCTTGATTCAGGCTTAAACTGGCATAATCCCTAGCTGATTTAACCAGTTAACTCCGAGGCCCCCGATCGAGGTCAAGTCATCCATGTACAAAGCCGACAGCTTTAATACAGATTTGGAATATTTCTTTCCTATTCCCACAAGGTTCGGTGCCACCCACAGTTGCAGGGCCCCATTTCTTTTAAAGCTTGACACTCCTAAGCTGCTTAAAGCAGTTGTGATGAGCAAAGACACAATTAACTAAATTTGGTATCTACAGTGAAAAGGCTAAGCACTGGGACAGTGAAGCGAAATTTGTCATTGTCATGCTGTGAAATTTGAAAATCAGTTCAAAAGATTAACAAAGCAACATTGAGAATCTCAGTTATTACCTGGTATTATTTAGCACAACATATTCACCCACATTAGAACAATGTAATTTGTTTTTTTTTATCCCTCCATTTCAGTTGATCATGAGTATTGGGACAAACGGATGACAAGTGTTTCTAATTGGTCAGGTGCACCATGTTGCATTCATTGTGAAAACATAAAAGTGTACTGTGAATGTACTGTATAGCCTTGCTTCCAGACTTTGGAGTTGCTTTTTGGGTCTGCCTTTCAAGTTAGAAGGCATAAATCAAGATGAGAGACTCGCCTGTTGGAAAAGTAAAATGGTGAAGAAAGAAAATACTAATTAGAACCACTGCAGAGAGACTGGGCATCCGTCACCAACAATATGGAATTTTTTTTTGAAAAAGCAAAACCACTGAAGGAGTAAGCTATTGACAAAGACCAAGTCATCCAAGGAAAATGACAGCAGCTGACGGCTGAAAAATCATTAAAGCTGTGAAGAAAAACCCTAAAAGAACAGCCAAACAATTTTCACAAGGTCTCTCTTTGCACGGGCAGTTACGAGTTCATTCATGTACACATAAGCAATCTCAATTTCCAGACTTCAATTTCTCACACAAATGTAAAACTGATATACTGTATTTGACACAAGCAAGTCACCAAAAATAACCACTCTCAAAAATCTATATAAACAAGCTAAGTTGAACAAAAAGTTTAAAGATGAGTTATCACCAAGTGCCACTAGGAATATAGAACTGTATAAAAACATGTTTAAAAGTTTATTTAAAATAATATTAATCCTTTATTTTACCACTATAATGCTTACCAAGTAACACCTTTAATTTATCTAACTGGTAGGTCATATACTGTAACCTTAAGGTACCAGTAAAACAAAAGTATGACATTGCCAGACACTAGAATTCAATGCATTTCAAATGCATCGAAATCACCATTTCTTCCCCAATGAGAGCAGGAAAAAAACAGGAAGCTGTGTTGTGCAGCCTTTCTTTCTCCACAACTGAGAGGTACCGTAGTATGTTTTTTATAAACTGCCCACCTAGGGGATGTTCATAGAAGTAGTCGAATTAAAAGAGCTAAGTTTCTGTTTTGCTCTTATTGGAATTCAAAAACACTGTGAAATTAAAGAGCACTGTTCTTTCTTACCTTATGGATGTGTACACATCTCTGTATCTCTGTGACTATAATCTATGATCTATAAAAATACTGGGTATGCCACAACACATTGACATCAATGGTATGCATTTTCAAGCAGCTAAACTGTATGGTACCATGCGTTATCTGCCTAATTATATTCTCTTTAGCAATTTATATCCTTGTACATGAAGACTAATGGGAGTTTGGCCAATTTAAATCAGCAACTTAGCTCGCTGTGATTTTCGTGTACAGCACATGAAGTAAAATACTTGTTAAATCTCCACAGTTATATTATCTGCATGCGTTTTGGTCCTGGTAGTCATAATGAAATAAATGCTACCTAAAATTTAAACAGTTATGTTTAAATTCCTAATGTCGCCTTTTTGTCTAGGCACAAGGATCTGGCGCCCTAAACTGTAATCCTTTAAAAGTAAATGTTTAAACACAAACAGTCGAAGTTGTAGATTGTTTAATCTGAGATATAGAATTACATTGCTGTATTTAGCATGGTACATGTACCAACAGCTATGTATAGCTTTCTTTCATGCTGCCTTGATTGTTTTAAATAATATTCTGTCTCAGAGAGCAAAAAAACACTCTTGCCACAGGACTCTAATAGTGATAATCAGTTATGAAATACAGAACACTCACAGATCAGACCTCTTGGTGACCAGCAAACCTTACTTGAATTAAGAAAATGGATATGATTTTCTGCATTGATATGGACTGATAATGTACACCACAGTACATGCTTCTAAAACAAGCTAGAATGTATCTTAACTTCCTGTGATAATTTAAACATAAAACATGACCATATACAGAATGACCTTTTGTCCCCACAACATCAGCATTATTACAGGAATGAAACGGAGATATTGAACAAAACATTTTTACTGTACTGTAGTTAAACTACATATCAAACACCATAAAATCATTCAGGAATACAAAACTTTCAAAATCATTGTTTCAGAAACCACATTATTGACGGGCATTCATGTTTTATACATGACAGGGATGTTTATCAAACCTAACCTACTGCATATGTTAATAATACTTGTGACTTAATGAATAGTTCAGTTGCCACATCCTGTGTGTGAGCCACAAAGGAGCAAGCAAATATTGATAACACACTGTTAATGTATTGCAATAAGACCCATTATTCAATTGACAGCTAGAGAAAAAAATAAGTGTACTCTGTAAGCAATTTTGAATGAATTTTGTTTTGCCATATATTTATCACGTACTCTATAGTTTATAATTATGGCTACCAAACGTTTTCACATCTAACCCCTTTATTCTATCCTGTTTATTTAAGAAGACCAGGTCAATAAAACTGTTTTTAAGCAGCTGTACTCCCCATTGAACAGTAGGAGCAAAATAAATATTTCATACTAATGATTACACCAGAAGATGGCAATTAGGCCATCCAGGTTAGAAAGGGTCCTCCAGCAGGACCGAGTCATTTGATCAGAAATTAATTAATTAATAATTAAACAATTAATAGCATGGCTTGAAAACTGCTGAATTACTGGGGCTTGAGGGCATTTTCACAGTTTTACATAAGGAGATAAGGGCTTTTCTTAAGTGATCATTAAACATACTGTAAGACTTCCCGTAATCCCGTAGGGAAATTGATGTGTTACAGCAGTCCAGCCCAAGACAAACAAAAACAGACATCAGAATAGTTACAGTATAAAACAAAAGACAACAAAATAAATATAAAAATAAAATAATAAAAAATAAAAACACAGGTGTGTGCAAAATGTGATGATCATACTCACTGTAAAAACAACAAAATATGTGCAAAATGTGCATAGGTTTTTACAGACTGATTGTCCAACAATCAGAATGGAGAAAACATGCTGCCCATAGACGAGCAAATGAAGGGCGAACAGTCCTAGTCTAGGGCAGCGTTATCCACCCTGACAGCCGCTGGGAGGAAAGACTTGTGGAAACGTTCCCTTGAACACCGTAGCTGGAGCAGTCTGTTGCTAAAAGTGCTCCGTTGTATTTCAAATGTCACAAGATGCTGCAGTTATAGGTCAGAGGATTGTGAAATTAACACCAATTCAAAGAAATGGGGACAAAAACGAATTAGGAGACCATACAACAAATTTGTCTGAGCTCTGTTACAAGTAAAATTATGGGAGCACTAAAATAGCACAAAGCTAGAAAAATATTTACATGGAATTAAAAAAGAAGGGTCTTACTTAAATTTTATGATCAAGCAACAAGGACATGTAATACCTCTAAAACACAACATTACACATATACGAGATATACTATTTACAAATGCAAAAATGGGATGAGTGGGGAAAAAACCTGCAGCAGCAAGGAATTTGGATTTAGAAGAATAATGGTTTTTGCAGACAAAAGACCAACAATTGCTAAACATATAAAAGAAAGTGTACAATGCAGAAAGTAGAAGCATACCACATATACAGTATATATCAGAATACTGTGCTCTAAGAAACAGCACATAAAAGCTGGTTATGTTCTCAAGTCAATGTGGGGAATCAAAAAAAAAAAAGCAAACCGAACTTTTTGGTATACACAAGAGGTATGGAATGCAAAACATGCCGTTTTATTGTTTTAAAATGCTCAGTTTTAGGACCATAATACAAACATTATATTTTTCAGGTTCAATGTCGATGGTGAATATTATACAAAATATTACAAGAGAAAGGGAAAAAAAATCTCTACGCAAAAGCTTCTTCTGAGGTCACATGTTGTGGAAATGTTCAATGTTAATTGGTCTGAGAATTGCATCTTTGAAAAAGAGAGCACAGAACTGACCTTACCGTGCTTAAAAAGGATTTGGGGACAGAGTAAAAGGTACAAGTAAACAAAAATGGCATCCCCTACCCATACAGAAGCTACTGGTGAATTATTGGGTAAGGTTTGAAATGTGGATACAGGCCCAAACTCAACAGTTTGACAATTTCAATCTACCGTTATCCACTGCATATTCCGATACTTTTCTGGGTATAGGCATACAGTAGCTACAGAATATTGTTTCATTCTTTCATTTTACCAACAAATTACTTTTAACAAAATTTTACTCAAAGTAAGCATTATGTTCAGCATGGTTGACATACAGTAATGGTACTATTACTGCAGTTACAGGGCCCTGGGTAGGATTCTGAAGAGAACTGTCTGACTGTGAAGGGTCTGCATAATATCCCCATACAGTAGGTTTCTGCTGGGTGCTGCAGATTCCTACCGCCTTCCAGACGTGCAAGCTAGGGTGGACTGGCTATACAGGGGGGCAATGGTTTCAAGGGATTTTCATACTTGGAGGGGTGGGAGAGCTGTGCTGGCAATGGGACAACAGAGAATTAGAGCCAGATGAGCTCAATGGGTTAAATGTCCTCCTATCATCTATGGTCTTTCCAGTGTTTTTATTGTACCACAACGTTATTACAAAAAAACACCATCTGAGCAGCTGTCGCACCACAAAAGAATATTTTTGTTTATGATAAAGAAATGTTAAGACAACCAAAGTAATTTTCTTGAGCCGGTGTCTTTTCATACCTGTACCGACACACAAAGGTTAAGAAATGAATTTAGCACATACCTGTATGAAAAATGGAGCACTTCAAAGAACTGACTGTGATTAGTAACAGACTTTTTCCATTCAGTACCCAAACATTACATAATGCTACTCTTTGAATCTTTAAAGAGGTATTATTCTAAATTCATTAAGTTAAACTTTGAAAAAGCCCCATAACCAAGGTTACATTACACTTTGAAATGCTATGGAAAACACCATGACTTATGGCATTAAAATATCTGTAATACACTGATGAAATACTGAGTCTGGGTCCATGTCCTTATTTTACTGTATATCCTTGGTCTCTGTCTGAAATTTATTCATGTCTGTATTGTAGATCCGCTCCACCCCTCCTTCCATGCCTGATTCTAGGTTCAGGGTTTCAGAGGATGCTTAGATCACCAGCTCAATAGCTCCCCAAGCCAGAGTAACAATGTTATTCTTGAAACAAGTCATCTTAAGTTAGTTTTAAACCTCCTTTCTACTGGTGAATAGGTGCTTTTTCACTAGCTGCTTGGTCAAGCCAAGCAAGTAAGAACCAAACTATGAATATCCAGCCTCACAACCTACTCGATCTGGTACTGTCTCTGTAGTACATGGGCCCAATGCACTGATGACAGAGAAAGGTGGCATCAACTGGTAATGTTTGAAGAAAATGTTCAGCCCTGGGGTGCTGAAGAAGTGCAAGCACATGATTAGAGCAGAGTCGATTATTCTAGCGATGCCCTCAGACTGAAATGAAGAAACGTTTACCATTGATAATTCTAGGTTACCACCACCAGCAGGTGAATGTTTTTTCCCCCATGTCACTAAAAGTCATTTCCTACTTTTATAAATCAATTCCAGTGTATGCAAAAGAAGTCATAACAATATTACCACCATGCCAGACTGTCCATTCATGAAAAACTTGTGAATCAGAAAATAAGAGCATGCCAAGACTTTACTACCATGGAAAGACAGTGGGTTGTATGTATACTGTAGCTGCACAAAAGACTCAAAATAAAATATTTTGAGAACCAGAAAGATCAAATTTGCCCAGATAACGAGATCTTAATGCAACTCAGTGTACTTTTGCAATTTAGGAATAATGTTGTGACAACACTGACTTCAATGTAAACTCAAGGAAATAAACCATGAACTAGGCCAGTTTTACTAGGCCTAATAATCCCAAAGATCATACATATTTCTGCCATCTAAAGGAGAATTTGAGAATGCAGTTTTGAAATCCAGATGTTGCACCTATCTATGTATGTTTTTCATGTTCTAAAGTAAAAAACAAAACATTGTAGAAAATATCCATGGCTTCCGGTAAAGTGTTATGCCTCATTTAAAGAGACCTGATTTGTGGTCAAGTAGAGCTGCATCATTTGCAGATGACCTCTGTGATGTGTGTGCAAATCTATATTCAGTAGAGGAAAAATACCATTTTTGTGATAACCAAGGTGCAGAACTCTATTAAAGTGATCTTTTCAAAATACCAAAGACACTTGATCACATAAAACTTAAACTAATAAAAATATCCTATTTGGCCCCTTGGTGACAGAGGGAGAATGTTCATATTGTCGTTTCTGAGGTCTTGCTTGAAACCGTTATGTACTAACAAATGCCAAAAAGCCTACGGGTTTAATTATACTCTTCTGATCTTTTTGGAAAGTTGAATCATGACAATGTTCAAAGAAAACAGGTCTTGACACTGAAACTGCTCAGGAAAACTAAAAAGCACAATGAAGAGGAAAACAGCATTTTTGTGCACTGAAGGAAAAAAAGTTCTGGCAGAATTTCCTGCCATGGTGCTTTAATTAAAACCAAGGCCTAAATTAGGCTGTATATCAAAAATTCTATAAAGCAACACCAAGGCCTTAAAATGAAAAGGCTCCCATATAATTGCTTAGAGGATATACAGCAATTTTCTGTATTTGGGTCTATTGGAAAATATTTACTAGCTAATAACTGGCGCACAAAAATTCCAATTAATATACAATGCTGTAGATTGAGATACTGTAGTACATTAAAATAGAGACTAATATTATATATGAGTAGACATAAACCAGACTATTTCTAAGGCGATCCAGTAAAAAACCCAGACCTGAATGTGTGATTTTTTTACAGCTGCACCTAAAAGAAAAACGGCACAAGAAAAATCCAGACAAAAATGTAATGGCCCTAGTGATCAATAGACATCATGGAAGAACTTTTTGTTTCAGTAATGAACTTCAGAACAAGCCGATGCCCACATTAAAAATGTACTTATGAGAATAAAACCTGAACCTGGAACATTTTAAAGGTTCAAGAACTGTTAGCTATAACTTTTAGATGTGAAATAGAATATGTTTGTACATTTTAAATTTTGAAACATATATACAATTATCTGTTTCACATTGGATTATTATGCATCTTGTTTTTCTGTATTTTATATTTGCATGATTTGCATTGGCTGTCTAAATGTTTAAGGAGGGAATATTTCATTATTACAGACAAGCAAGAGGTTGTCAGGTGTTCACCTGCACCCAGAGACACTAGCAGCAAGCCAGACAATGTAGCTTTTGACAGCACTGCCACAGTTGACAAATATTGAGATAAAAAACTTTATAAAATTTGCAATCATGATGAAAGTCACACAAATGTTAGTACAATTTTGAAATCAATTGTTTCTCTTTTACATTAAGTGGTGGCATAAAAAGCTTACTAACATTAATTTGGTAAAAGCATGCATCTCTGAGCTTCAAAAAGTTGAAATACTGTACAGTGTTAGTACAGCAGGATGAATAATGACCTGAAAGGATTATATGATATTACTCCTTCTAAAAGCCAATATATTTTGTGACATTAATATTCTCAAAAGCAGTTGCTAGGATCTGAAATACAGTTGCAAATACATGTCAACTGCATGGGAAAGTCTGACGAAAGTTAAATCGTCTCCATGACTAGTTAAGGAAATGGCATGCTTCCCTCTAAACCAAATATTAATAATCCCTGAACAGAAAAGTAGTACCAGACAACAGATTCTTCAAATCGCAAAACAAAGACACAATGACCCCACACACTCAAAAATTTGACTACTAAAACCTTGCTCTGGTCAGAAATGTGAATTCATGTGGTTCACAAACAGTACAAGACCTTACAAAAAATGATGTAACAGTATGTTCTGCATGCTACATTTGTTTGCTGTACAGGAATGACCCTGCCAAACTTACATCAAGATAATTTGAAATCTGGTACCTCCCTTCATTGCTTTGGCTCCTAGGTGGCTGCCAGAGACCAATTCATAAATCTTGCCTGTTTTTAATCTGTCTGTCTGTCCCGCTTAGGGTATTTCACAGGATTCTGTGTGGGGAGACTTAATATTTACTCTCGTTGCCTCCTGGTCAGATTATTTGCCATTATGGACTTGTATTTTGCTGGTGTGCTTACGCCAGGCATGTTTACAGACTATAATGCAGCACTACTAGCTGACACTAAAATATGGATTATTGCTATGCTCATACTTCAGTGAAGTTGCTGCTGATGTTACTTTTGACCTTGTGTCATTGTTTGAAGTGCATATTAGGAACCTCGGAAGGTTGTTTCCTCACACCTACAGTACTGTAGTGATAGCTGATTGGTAAATTAATGAGCCCCACCTAACGCGAACCTGAATGATCAAGCTCTAGAATATTTAAAGAGCCCATTGGAGGAGCATAGTTCAACTTCGGAGACCTGGTGATTCTGACCTCCTTACTCTGCTAAAGACTCAGCCAAACCTCACATGAAAGGCACGGCTCCGATTCATTAGAGACTGTGGCAGTGAATGTTTTTAAATCTTGCTTTTCTAGGTTAATATACTGTTTTTTTTCTTTTTACATGTGCATTACTGTAAAGTGCTTTGACATTTTGAAATCTATTATAATAAAAGAGAGATACTACTCACAGGCCTATGACATAACTATAGTAAGCAGGTATCAAACTACTGGAAATTATATCTTACAATTTAAACGGTGGCTTTTGACAGGTGTTATAATTATCAAGCTTTAATATACTGTACATCACATGGAACTGACTAACCAGGATCTTTGTCCATTTAAAATATAGTGCCCAACATAAGCAGAGAGGCAAAATAAATTTGTTTGTAAGGATGTAAGATTTGTAGCTGTAGTTTTACATCTTTTTAAAGTTTGTAATTGAAGCAGCTCAAGTACATCTTGCCATTTACTGCTTGGTGTATTACCTAACACACCTGCAGAGGACATGGAAAATGTTAGAGGAGAGGTTGTTGAAATCCTTTAGCTATCAGCGCTCTTATCAACATTTCAACATGGAAGAACAAAAGATCATTTCCTGCTGTGTGCACTTGCATTTGTTATCAGTTTAATTGAAAGTGGCTTACTTTCTGGCTATCAGACGTTTTGATAACCTAGTCACCAGTCTTAACTGTACTGGCATAAACTGTACTTTCATCTGTCAGAAGAGCAACAGAAACAGACCACATTGCTGCCAGTAGGGGGTAGAGTTAGCAAGCAAAATTTGTAGTGACAAAATAAAAAAATCTCCATTTCTATCATGGCTCAGTGAATCACCAAACTATGACCTACTTCATAATGAAGTTCTCTAGTAATGCAAAATCTGGCTAAAAGATGACAGTTTCTTACTAAATTGCAATGTAGTGGGGCTGCTGGTACAGATTAACTCGAGGATTTTATTCAGGTACAGCTGGAGCTTTACTTCAGTTGTGGATGAAGTGCATTCACTCTTACAAGGTGCTTTGAGCTTTTTCAGGATGAAAAACATTATTCAATGAAATTATTATAGGTCAGTATTATCCAGTTATACTACCAAAATAATGACTGGTAAACTGTTAACTACATGTTAATTCTCCATAACACTGGACAATCCAGAAAATATTATACAAGTAATCTATATCCATGCACACTTAATAGTTAAACAGACGACAGGCTGCATGACATTTGTAATCACTTTAACAAAGGATTTTAATTAATACACAAAACTCACTTTACAGTTCTGTAAAGCAAGTATATCAGAGGGCACCCTTTGATTTCAAGACTCCCAAAAAACAACCGAGAAATTGTATAGATTAATACTGAACAGTAAAGACAGACTTATGTCCTTTTCTGGTTTGTAGAACACACTTGATACCACGGAGTTGGGCTCTTTTCAAAGATCTGTGGTAAAGATATGACATGTTATTGGAAGTTGAACAGACATAGGACCATCGAGACTGTAAAAGACTACCATATTCTGAAGGCTGTTAGCACATCTGTGCCGTTACCTTGTGACAGCCACTGGCTATTTCATTTTTATTCAAACAGGAAATCTGCACAACTGCAGTTAAGATAAAAAAATATACAAACACAAAAGTCAAAGCATCAAACGACAAGTTTGAGTGTTGTTTGCGCTGTGAGCGCCAGTTAGCACTGCATAGTTTAATGATGGTCACCATGATTTTCCAGATATAATATTTGGAAGTCGAGCACAATGGTGACAGAAAGAAAGAAACTGCACTGAGAAAAAAATATTATACAGCACATACCAATTTTGATGCCTAAGAGGCATACTGATGACATTGTTCCACTCACCACTTGACTTTGCAGAACAGATAAGCATATTGCTTGTATGAGCAATACTTGCTTCCATACCCTTTTCAGGTGAAAACAAAAAACAAGTGTTCTAAAACAGATGACCTGAGCTTCTAGGACACTGTTGATACTTTGAAAGAAAAAAAAGTATAATGTCTGAGTTAAGAGGCTGCATCCAAATGTGTTCTGTTATAGGTTAGTGGTTTAAATGAAGCTAATTGTGATTGTTTGCGTTACTAGAAACCACAGTCGCAGCAAGAGCCCAGAATGTCTAGCTTGCCGAGCTTTTTTAAAACAAACGTGGAATAGGTTTGAGTGATCTGCTCATATCCGGACACTGTGCTACATCCCTTTGGGCCCAACACACATTTAAACATAACCCCAGATATAAGGGAAAAAAAACACGAGACACTGCATTGGAATAATCATCTTCATGCCAAACCTAAGAGAAAGTGGTAAATCCCCAAACAACTGGAAACAGATGGATGACTTGGTAATGATTTCACCATTTTGAATGATATCAAACATATACTGTACCCAATGTGCTCACAACATTCTTTCAAAAGCTGGATAGGCTTAACTCTGGCATACAGTAATTCTTAGAGCACAGCCCTAAACAGGTCTTCCCATCTGAAACTTGTATAATCAGAAATCTTGTCTTTTTCTTACGTCATAGAAATACCTTGCACGACAGAAACAAAAACACTATTAAAGACCAGGTTATCATGATAGCTGGATATACAGTACAATTATGGACAATGTTGAACAGGAAATGCAATCAATAAGAGTGAGCTACAGTAAGTACTTCCCCATCCAAAAAATAGCCTTAAATCTGACGTGATAGAAGAGTTGTGGTCTACCTGTATGGCAAGCTCAGAAGTTCAAGAATACTTATCAATGGACTCTCACAGGTCAGCTCCCTGAATCCAGATTATTTCAACGTGTACAGAAGCGAGAGATCTACCACATCATCATGGACTTTAAGTTGGTCCTTGCCAGCACAAGCTGCAGTGTAAAACCTGCTGCCCTAGACACATCTGACCTAACTCCGATCTTCTTGGTAGCTGAATACTGTACCCCTGTTTGGACCATAAATCCATAACGAAAAAACCCACCGACTCAGTAATGAGAACATTCTCTAGAACTCAAGATCTGCTCCAGTTCAGTGATTACTTGTACTTTCAAACATTGTTTCAGTCTCCATTTGGATGTAGAAACATACTGGGAAATAACTCTATGAAACCACCCAGATAACTTCAGAACCTCCCCAATCACTTCATGGCTTATAACCTTATAACCGTATAACCTCCCCTGGACATGAATTGTGCTTAATAACTGTGAAAATTCCTGGAGAAATGTTTGGGTGGAACGTAAACACTCAGACCTACTATAACACCTTGGCTAATGGGATTCCACCTCCCCCAGAGTATGTGGACAAACCTGAACAGGATAAAAACATGATGCAGCCCATGTGGCACTGGATGTAGTAGTGACACTTCAGAATGCCTGGTTAATACTATGGAAGTCCTGACCACAGCAAGGAGCACAAATTATATCTTACAACAACAAATTACACTAGTGGGAAAATTTAACAGTGAAAAAAAGTGACAAGTTACACTACAACAAAAGCAGCAAGTACACAATTCATTGTTTTTGTTCTGTAGTACTACACTAGAACAACTCAAGTACCAAATGTTTTCTATTACATCAGACACTTTTGGACTTAACACACTTAAGCCCAAAAACGCCAAACAACAAAGCAGTTAATAAAACTTACAAATTAGCTTTGGTCAGGTAATTATTCATAAACTCAGGCAATGTAATGCTCAATATAAATCTTCCACATACTGCTGAACTCGTGGGGAATATTCATAAGATCAAAAATATATACGGTAACCTAATAAAGGCTTAATTTACTTTATTAATTCAAAACATAAAAATAGTATTAGTTTTCCTAAATATAGCATTGGATAAAACTGTTGTGTGAGAATATTTAGCAGTTTGATTTGTATTAAATATTACAAATTTCCCACAGAAAAGAGATGATCATATTCTGCCTTGGATTTTAAAACATGGAATGATATTAAATAGAAGGGTTTTAGAGTTCTTACTTTTACTCTTAGCCTACTGTCATGTTATTTATGAACCTCTCATTTTCATTTTAAAGCTTTCCAGCTGCGTTTCTAAAGTTGCATGCTCTGTCTCAAAGTGTGATTTAACGATAATGATAAATAGAGAAATCATTCACACAAACACATTTGGATATCAAATCGTCCAAAATGAAGGTAGGCATCACTTTAAGAACTTTGAATTCTGTTGTGTTTCCCTCTCTTGCACGTGAACAAAGCACTGAAATTACACTTGCGTTATTAAAATGTACCACCGTGAATTAATGTATACCTGTCAAATCAAATGATTGAAATGAGGTGTACATGTGAGCACAAAAGGTCAACCTCAAAAGACATTTAAGAATGTCATATTTCAATATGCAACAATTCGGACCTAATTTAAATGTTTTTGTGTATTTTCATCCTGAACATATCCTATCGCCCTCAGGAGTGCTCTTAACAGTATGTGTACTCTGAGTTTATATTTTTCAAAATCAGCTTATCATAAATCACTCTAGAATAAGGTTTCTTCATCTTAGAAACCTCTTTTCTTTTGTATCTACACACTTCTGGTTTCTATTATTCAACAAATGTATTCAATAAAAAATGTCATGAATGTGGGCTGACATACATATTTTACAGTTTTTTTTCACTTCACTAACCTCAAACACAGAAAATGAAACAATCTCGCATACAATTTATACGGACACTGCCAATTTGAGATTACGTTAATAAGTAGTAATTAAATTGATCAACTTCATCAACATAAAAATGACTTCCATTTACCCTTAACAATAGAACTAATAATTGAAACCTCATTTCCTACACATTTCTAAATTGCAAAAACTCTTTTAAAACCAACAAAAAATCCAAAAATCCTAAATGTGGTTTTGAGTTATGATTATAGACAAGATGGAACGATTATAACAAAGTGATATGCTGAATTACTTGCCTCCCTTGTCTATTCAGACCTGAACTGTCTGGCTTATACTGTATACAGGAGGAAAATCTATCTGCCACTCCATGTTTTACCACTATCCTCATTTGATAGCATGCATACTTTCAACGAAGTTCTGCTGTACAGTTACCACAGCCACAGATGTGAGACGGGCTTCTTTGTTCATTTGGTTCTCATTATTAACTCAAACTGAGTTAAATATTTGACTGAGGGAAAGGACCATATCATTGTTTTCAGATTTCCCTCTATGACTTAACTCAACTCCATCTGCCAGCTTACAAAAATACCAAGTACCTCTTGGCGCCAGTGCTGGCGCCTTGCTATATGACTACTATTCAAAGATTTTTTGATTTAGGAAGTTTAGTAAGCAGTTAAATATTTTATACATCATACCAAATTGTGAGTGAATGGCAGTTAATAATCAGTTTTCTAAAAATAAGAATGAAAAACAATGTAAGATCATTACCACAAACCCAAAAGAGAGGTTTCTCTATTGCCAGATGGGTCAGTCCTATTTAGACTGTCAACATGATTGATTAACATTAAAGCCACTTCAGAAGAACCTTAAAGGTCAAGGATACAAGTCAGACAGAAGTTGACCTATTACTTCCTATTTTGACCATCTGCCGGGTGGATGGTCATCAGCCTCTGAACTGTTGCACTATTATTATATATGTTCTGGGATGCACTGTTATATGTATTACAGTACATGTTATGTACAGCATCATGTACTGTTGGTACTACAAACTATTTGGCATTACAGTACTCAAAAATAACGCAAGTTTTACACATGGACAACAAAGTGCCCAGTAGGACAGACTGCTAATCCATTTCTGTTGTGCTGTCAGTGCTATTGGCTATTTTAAAAACGGGTTACCCAAGGGAATCATTTCTTCATGTTATTTTCACAGTATAAACCTTTTCTTGGAAAAAATTCCAGGAAGATTTAAAACTGAACATGTAGCAGCTGTACTGCAGCAAGTTATTAGGTTTGCTGCTAGTCCTGATCATTTGAGCCAATGACAACTTTCATAATCATCTGCAGGTTCAGAATAGTAACAGAAACAAAAATCACCTGTTTCTGCATTTTATTTTATATGTCCTATTATTAGGTTTAATGACAGAAGCTTTGCTCATGAAATGTAATCTTTTTTTTCACTAATACTTAAATGCAAAATTTAAATATCTCAAGTAAATACCACTGCATTTCAATGTGCAAGCATCCTGTCAAACGAAAGACCTCTCAATACCCAAGAGCTCGGATCGGATATTAACGACAGCGTTGCGTCAACAAATTATGTACTGTACATTAAAATATACTGGCAATTACCCACATTCGCATTCCATTTCAGAACTTTTAAACTAAAATGAAACCAGATATCTAAATCATAACCAAGTATTCTGTGGACAGAAAATGAAGTATAGGACAGGGAGAAGAAGCAGCATTCATACCACTATCAGAGACGAACCAATACGAATATGAAAAAAAGACCTAATTACACCTAACAAGAAGGAAACAGCAGTATCCTAAATTTCTACCTGGAGCCACTATCCACCTATTGTACATGATACAGAAACATTCAGAGGAAGCAAACTGACTGAAGGAGGACATTTTTTAAAAATGGTCTTAATTCAAATCTGAGAGACATTTATGTGTGCATGATTTATTCTGCATCAATTAGGTTAGCCATTGAGTAAGAATAAGATTAATACAGAGCTCATGGTGGGTGGTGATCTACTAGTGAACGATGGTGCCCGGATCTTAGGCTGGTTACTATAGCCTTGACGTCACTACTTTGAGCCTGCGCAGTGATCTCGGTGTGAGAGATGCCACCGTATTCGGCGTTAGCTGTCCTGTTAAGGCACTGTGGTGCTTGTAGTGTGATAGAAGAGCTGCTCTGACAGACAGGTGTGTCAGAAAACCAAGCACGGGATCCTCCCTGCACTCATTTACGTTGATTCTTTCTAACCCCGAAATATAAAAATAGTGTTCAAGTTCCCCTTTAAAGGGTAGTATTTAGATCAAAGGTTACACTTCAACTACACAATGCACTGGTAAGACCTAAGCTAGAGTAGTGAATATACAGTAATTCTGGTTACCAGGATACCAAAATTATCACATCCAGATAAATTCCTGGTATCAAAGCAATACCCTATATGAACCCTTTAATTCTTAAACATAAAAGACAGAGAGGACTCTATTCATGTACTCCTCAAAAGCATTGACAAATTTAACTCAATGGACTTCTGCAGAATTAACAGCGAAACACAAATAATAGGACAAATGGAAATTACAGTATGCGTTAGTGAATTTAATATGGGGAAAGGAGGCATTTCTTTAAACAGAAGGATGTAGGAGAGAGAAACAGGCTGCCAGCCCATGTTCTTGAAGCTGTGGTCCAGCTGTTTTTTAAAGGAAGCAGAGCAAGACCACTGAATCTATTACCTGAGAAAAACCTGAAGAACGCCAGCACATCATACAAGCTCCTCTCATCTGCAGCAATGCTTATATTCTAATTACCCTTTAAAGACTTGGAAAGACATCAGTCATACATGATGCAAGTACTGTAGCTTTTCTCCAATGAGTGATGGAGGAGTTTCACAACTGAAGGCTGGTCCTGAATTTTATGTATTATATATAAAAGGTTAAAGACCTAAAAAAGCAAACAGCATGCATAACTTAAACTAAAGGCAGGACTCTACTTGCTTTGTCCTTGCCTGATATACAGTACGTAACTGTCTTTTCAACCCATTGCTCTAAAAGACAACCAATATCAGGTGTACTATACATACCAAATGTTGACTGAAGCAAAGGTGCAGATTGGTCTTACCTTGCTGGATATCCTTCATATCTAAGTGAAGGCTAGACATCAGGATTCCCACTGCCTGTGATCTTTTGTTGTTTAACAGCTTCACGACCTACAAAAATGATAGTGACATTGTTTTTTTTTTATACCGTTTTCTACACCAGCAGATGTCAGATACTTCTAATATAAAACATTGAATAAATATAATCTGAGATTTACCAATATTTTAGAATTGGTGTCGAAAACAAAAGTTTAGGGAGTTATTCTTACCAATTACCCTTCAGTTTCAGTATAGAAAGTACCGATGCATACAGCGTACCAACTGTTCTAGCTGCTACTGAGTCAAAACATGTTTCAGAGACAGGCCTCCACAAGGACTCACAGCTAGATTTATGGAGAGAGAAATAAACATACTACATCTTAAACATCTGTACAAAATGTTTCTGCAAGGATGATGCAAGAACTCTGCTGTCAACAGAGAACACTGGTGCTCAGTGAAGAACAGAAATGGTTGCCATCAGTAACCTTAATACCCCTCATATTTCACATGGTGGGTCAATTTGCCTCATACCAAATAAAAAAAAATTCAGTACATCCCCAGAAAATTGGGTAAAGTACAGAATCTTTAACTTGAGCACAGTCTTAGTCACAAACTCTCAGTATGTGCAAAAAAAATGTCCCAACTTGTCTTTTAGAACAGAATGTATTTGTGTAGTACATCTTTGTTTTTGTTTTTTTGGTGCACAGAATTGAGACTAATTCTTCCACAGTTAAAAAGAACAAAGTTATACTAATGCACCAGAAGAATTACATTGATTATAAAAGGGTGTTCAGTGGAGGAAAAAAAAAATCAACTGACTAAAAAACCTTTAAATTTCAGTTACCACGAAAACCTTTTTTGACAAGGATTTGGGAAAACTTAAAAAAAATACTAGGAATAAATAAAAGTGAGCACTTTCTGTCTATAGTACAAGCTGCTGTGTAATTTTCTCGACTACTCTGTGATTAAACAATTAGCTTCACAGGGCTTTAAATACAGACCAGAATTGCCTGTTTAAACATTCTAGCCTGGGTCACACTACAACAAAAACAAACCTTTGCAGAATGGTCTACTTTAAGAAAACAGCAAATATTTCGCTTGAATTTATCTAAATCATTCTTCGATTGGAGAGTTCTTGCTGCACACCTAGAAGACGGCCTCAGCAACTGTAGCCAAAATGACCTTTTCTCAGAAAATCTGATTCATGATCTGACACGAAGAAACATTTTTATGGAAATTGACAGTGATTGGCTGAAAATACTGAAAAAAGAAAATCATACCTACAGTATGCCACAAGTGAGCCAAATGTGCTGCTCTTGTTTGTAACTTAAGTATAAGACTTCTTATGGTTTTGTAGGGACATTTATTTTGGAAACTCTGCTAGTTGCTCCCCCTGATACAGACTTTCCTCCAGTGAATTATAGCAATAGAAGTGTTATAAACGTTGTTACAAATTAATTGTGCATATTTTCAAAGTGAAATTCAGAATGCTCCTTGGAAAGCTCAACCATAAAGCAGCTTGTCACACTATTCTTTCTATATTTATGGGAAAATAGCTTGCGGATATTCATCTTGCTCAATACCAGCATATGAAGACTTAATGACAGTAAGTAGTGGTTTTGATACATTTTGTTGTTGTTCAGTACACTAAAAACAAACTGTACATTTTCAACATGTTACTCAAGTTTGGACTGAATTTAAACCACAAATGTTACAAAAATGTAAACAATACATCTAATTCAATTTCTTTATACTGTAGTGTTTTGTAGCTTACACTGGGGCTTCTTAATACTAATGAGAATGGTTCACATTATGAAGTATATTTTAATGACCACAATTAAATTGGTAATGTTCTGCAAATAGCTTTTCACTCTCTGTGGCTTGATAGTGTGACTGAATAAACAGGACATCTTTACTGAACCCACCAAATATTACTCCTATATCCCTGGTTCCCCGAAAGAAAAGAGTAACCTTGGGTCACCTTTCCTGCCTGGTTAATGAGCACAATGCATGTGAGACCTCAATCCCATCAGGGCATGGCACTGATGAGAACACCAATCTATTGACTGGCCCATCAGTGGAAATTCTCAGGTCTCCATCCTAGAGATGGCAATGTCCTATTGGTTAGTGGCTATTCTTTTATTTCAGAGAACCTAGATTATACCACCAATGTAACATTTGGTGGGCTTAGTACAACTGGCACCACATACTGTACAGAGCAAGTTCCCAAGACTAGTCTACACTGCATGGGAGTCGCACACACAACCTTCTCATTGATAAGGATACTGCAGGATCTTCCCTCTACACAAAATGTACTTGACTGTTGATCATGCACAGATACAGTACATGAGCTTTTGCTATTGTCAGTTTTACCTAGGTGGTATACTGGCAACTCCATTTCATACTTTCATACTTTTCACAGCTGTAATGGACTACCCACATTTCGTCAGTTATTTTAGCAGCCTGTTAGGCCTGTTAGACCATGATGTTATGCACATTTACATCAATCATATTCACAAATAAGCAAGTGGTTCATTTACTGACACTGTGTCTGCCAGAGCCACCTAGTGGTTACCTGGAACGGAAACAGTTTTATTTCTCCCATTTGCCTTTTTTTTTTGCTTTTCTAGCTCTGCTCAAGTTGAATCTGCTACACCAGCAAAGTTCAGAAAAAAACTCATCTGATAGCAGTGACAGAAATGATTAATTCTGGTTTTATAAACCAGTACAACGCAACCAGTGGGGCAGAGCGGTGGCCCTGTGGCTAGAAGGTTGCCAGTTCAAATCCCGCCGACGGCAGAGGAATCCTACTCCAATGGGCCCCTGAGCAAGGCCCTTAACCCCAGCTGCTCCAGGGGCGCCGTACAATGGCTGACGCTGCGCTCTGATCTCAAGCTTCTCTCCGTCTCTGTCTCAAGGAGAGCAATGCGAAAAGTTAATTCCTGATGCAAGACATTTTAAAGGGTTAATAAAGTGATATTATTATTGATACTACAATACATATACTGCATACAGTATACACAGGAAAAACAAATATGGCTTACTGAAAAATAATCTTTATTGATTCATGCGTGGAATCACTTAAAGATTTGTCATTTTTTTCTCGTGATAGTATTACTATACTAATTTCACAAAGAAAATCAAACTGGAAAATTCAGATTGTAGTTTAAAAAGTCCCGAAACTGTTTATTTTGAATAACAGGAAGCACTATTCATCAAGACACCCAGCAGCTGCTAAACAACATTTGAACTGGAGACAGAAGCAGAAAAGCATTCTTGGCTATAAAGCAAACCTCTAAAATTGTCTTATAAGTGGTTGCTGGGAACTTGTGTTTAAGCATTTGATTTTCAGTTGATAATCCAGTTGCACAAGACATTTTCATACATAAGAGACAAATCATCACTTTGACAGTAAGGCCTACTGTGGTTCACAGCTCAAGAAATTAAAAAGATATTTTTCATTAGACAAGACTGTTCAAAAAAAACAAATGCTGATGAACTATCATGTGAAATGTACTTTACGGAGTATGCCAGAAAATGTTTTACCTGGAAAAGTTTAAAATGACCTGAGAACCCTAAGCATTTAAACTTTTTTGCACAAGCTTATTCAAGAGTTAGCCTTACAATTTAGATTAAAAACCAACCTACAAATTAAAAAGGAGTCTGTCAAATACAGTACACTTCGATAAACTTAAGTACTTTATGCATCAACAACAGAAGTTAAGGTAAGACACTCATGTCACTCAAAAGTATGGAAGAATTCATTCTCACCTAATTTTCCATTAAGTTACTTAATTCCAAGTTTTTCTATTTGTCTATTATAAGCAAGGTATTTATGCAACAACAACCCACAGACAATCTTGCATCTTCTCTAGCATGTGGTGCTAGCCTAGACTATATACCAGTCCTGTGGCAGGGCATACACACACTGACAGACAGCTTACACACACTGGGTAATCAAGCCACCAGGTCATGAAAAGTAAAAGTAAACTGAAGCACCCAGTAAACAGCCACAAAAACACCAGAGGAAAATTCAGATTCTGCACAGAAGGTGTCCCAGGCGGAAATTCAACTCAGGAGGTATAAGATAACAATACCAATACCAACAGGTTGCCATGCTGCTTTAGGAAGATTTTCTCCAATTAAAAAGTGTTATTTTTAAATTAGAACACTTATTATTAGTGACATATTTGTGAGTTAGGTCGTGCACTGAAAAAAGGATTTGCATTTTAATGCAATAGTATTTCAAATATGGTTAAAGTATGTTCAATTTGTTCCAGCATAGTTCTTTGCCGATACCCCACAGTGGCCAAAACAGATCTAAACAAGACATGACATTTTCCTTTTTGCTATCAGTGATAATCAGAAACTATCCTAAAAGACAAATTTGTTCTCCATTAGACAATAAAAACAATAGAATAAACAAACAAGATATTTTTCAGAACAGTAATTCAGTACAAATGTTTCCAAATTATTGCCTGGAGCAATGCTGTAGTGTTCTGCTTCTTTGATCAGCTACATTTATAATACAGAGTGAAGACAGAGCGGCTGGAACAGTTGATTAAAAATTACAAAAAATATCGAAATTGTTGAAAAAAACTCCCGAGTAAAGAAAGCAAACTAGCTTGAAGGCAAAGCTCACTCCAAGTCAATTCCACAAACAGAATAAATCCAGATGAAAAATATGCATTCATAAAAGAGTGTGTTAAATTAAGATCAGACACCATGTTTTAAGAATTTGATAAAGATCACATTTAATGCATAATTCAAGTTATTTCACTATCTTGAGGGACCTTTGCTTCTGTGAGATAAATCGAAAGACTAAAAACCCTTTATGCCTCAAGTCTCAAAACCCACTGACTCTTCTAAGATTGGCTCTATAGAGCTAGGGTTACCTTCACGGTAACAGTGAACAGAAAATAAATAATTTTGGATGAGATTATCTCAAAAATATTCCTCAAATCTATCCAGTTTTGCACCATAAATAAATGCACGCGATTAGTGGCTTCTGTTGTTCTTGGCTTGGTTGAGTGGAACTTAAGTTCATTTTCAGAGCATCCCAAATCATTTAGAGCTTGATTAAAAGAAACACCTTTGGGATGTCTCTGTGAAATTCCAATGTGGAAACACTTTATTTGCCTATAAACCACAATACTCCTAAGAACATGAGCACTGACTTTTCTCATTCACCAAAATAATGTATTTTAGAAAAAGAACGTCAAATGAGCCATTTGTCATGTCAAAAAATTTGCAAAACGCAGAATTGCAGGTTAAAATAAGTTCTTGAGTCTTTCTTGATGGCCTGTTGATTTCAAATGATCTGATGTATGAAAAAGACCACAACCTGGCATTAGGCAGCCAATAAGTAGAACCAGCTGGGAGAAGTCTGACATAGATGTACATTTCACAACATTTAGGGAACAGCACCATTACTTAAGATTTGGATGGGATGGATTTAAGGCCATTCGTCTCCTGCTGACAGGAATCCTGCTGTGAGTCTACATCCTCAAAGCACCGTATTCTCCAGAGTTGGTCTGTGTTCTAACACGACGAGCCAAACAATATTTCTTTGAAGAAACTTTTCCAGGAGAAGTGGAGAGCAAATTTCAAGTAGGGGAGGGGGAATCAAAAACTAGATGTAAGCTTTTTCACTTCAATTATATGTCACTTCTTAAGAAAAATGAGAGCATGCCACTTTTACAGGGCTGTTTCCTTGTTTTAAAATTGAAATCATATGATCACTTTTTAACCACTCTGAAGCAACATTTGTCACACTGCTGAATTTACTATCAGACCATAAATTGAAATATCTAGAAACCCTGCCACTCCTCCACTCATACAAACACGAACGATTGTGTGACATCAAGGTGCCCAATACACCATTTCAAAAATGTATTTAATCTCTCAAAACCATTACCTGGAAAGAAAAGATTCTGGTGTTCTCCGAGTGCACGCACAGGTAAGTGGGTTTTAAAACATGTCACTTGTCCCTTATTACAACATGGATTAAAAACAAGAAAATGCACATTATATTTTGAAAAGATACATGGCATAAAAATCTTATGAAAACCACATGCCGGTATTAGGTATTTAATTTTCAATCAAGGTTTATTAATTTATTATTTTTCAAGATCCTATTAAACCCAAAACTAATTCAACCTGAAAAAGCTTTATCAGGAGTGTTTATACGAGATTAATATAATTGTTTTGAAGACTCACCTGTTGTGTAGAAAAGAAATGTGAAACCGATTAAGTGACCACACAATGAGCTAATTACATAACTGCCAATGAATGAAGATGAATTCTCTATAAAAGCCTGCCTCCTCGATTATTAAAGATCTCATCACACTGTTCAAAAGAATAGGCCTTCCCACCTCCAGCATCCTGTTCTCTCAGGCTGGCATAACACAGTGTACCTGGGTTCTACTGTCAAAATAATTCCTTTGCAAATGCAAGCAATGCATTATGTGTATTGTGAAATGCTTATTTCGAAGTGAGAAGAGGTTAATGGAGAGAAAACGATTACAACTGAACATAAGACTGGGCTGGGAGAAATAATGAAGATATAGTAAGTTCCAGTACAGTCAGCAAAACTGAAGATTTTGCAGACAACACAAAAATAGGGTAATAAACACAAACAGAAAAGGTATTATGAAACCCAAAATATCACCATAACATGGTCCAACATTCAGGAACATAACAGACATTAAAATACACCATGGGAGTAACTAAGCTAGACGATGCAGCTTTTGAAAATTTAGTTTATTTTTGCGTAATCCCCATTTAACCAGGTTATGTGGTAAAGCTATAGAAGCCAAAAGAATGCTAGGATTCACTGTAAAGTATAGAATTTAAGACTTGTTAAAATTACACAATGCATTAATAGACTATCATGTACATGTTTGTTTGCCTTTTTTTTTAATAGAGCATAGCTGTAACTGAATCAGTCCAATAGACAACATGGGTCATTTTTGGCCCTAAAAGGTATGCATGTTACATAGACATGTTAGCCTTCAACAAAGGGGTGTGTGAGGGGACTTGTTTCAAATATTCAAAATCTTTAAAGGAGCTGACAAAGTAGATGAAACAAATGAAACCAAAGTTTTGTTGGAAGTGGGTTTAAGACAGAATAGGAAGCAACATGTTTCACAAAGGGCGTTTGGAGAACTCCAGACACAATATTGAAGCTGATACCTGAACGTTCTTCAAAAAACATCTGAATGAGATACTTGTATCAATTAACCAAAAAGGCCAGATGATTGGTACTGTAGCTGCTTGTAATCTCTCTTATGTCACTGATCTTGCTTGTAACCTTTATGTTCGGATATAAACCTCAGTGGAATCTTAAAGCTTCAGGGATATTTAGCACAAGATGAGAAACTTAGGATGGCAGAGCACCGCGAAAATGAAGCAAACTGACATTAACATTCCTAAACAAAATGAATGAACAGGTTACACTAAGAAACAAGCTCAAAGAAAGCAAAAATGATTAATGAACCACAAATGGCAGCATTACAAAATACATCCAAATCAACTTAAAATCAGTATTTTGTTTTATGTTAACTAAGGAATATGCTAAAGCTGTTTAACAGCTGTGGATTCCCACAAGGAAAATACAGCTGTACATCTGGAACAGAGCTGTATTGAGACAGCTTACATGGTATTAATAGTGACAAGTAAACTGAGAGAAATCTCAGCAATGGTAACAGGACAGTTTAACAATCCATCTCGTTTAATTTCTATTCAGAAGCAGTACATTATTCTTAATGAAAATTTTAAGAGCTGCAGGAACATAATGATAACCTCCATCTTCAACATGTTTCTTCAATATTACATGCTTTCTTAAACTCTACTTATCTGACAATGAAACCTCTTTTCTGGGAAAGGAAAACTGATCAATCCTAGCAAGCAGTAGCTTTATGAATTAACTAGTTCAGGTTGTGGAAGCTCATTTATATTATGTAACTCCATGAAATTACTTTGTATTGCAGAAGTAAGGCCCTCAAAGCCTTTATCTTAAATCAACTAGACATCTTTACCTCCTAGGGTGAATTTGTGTTAACCTGAATGATAAATTTCTGTAAAATTTTCATAACATTTCAAGACAGTGATGGAGTTAAGGTAAAATATTGTTACAGCTTTGGGTGACTTGAGAAGCGTCTCTTAAGATTTTAGATAACGTTTGTGACACTGGGAAGACTAAGTACTTCTAACTTCAAAGCAGAGAGGATGTTTGCTGCGGTCCAAGGGGTCCCTTGAGTAGAAACAATAGTAAAGTTTATCTTAATATGCCTAGGCAAGCTTTGGATTAATGATTGCAAAGGAGCAGGGCAGAAGGCAGAAGTTCACCTTAAGAGCACAGAAGAGAGAAAGGAGGAGAGGCAGGAGGAAGAAGAAATGAGAGCAGAGAAAAGAGAGAGGAGTCCAGATGAAAGGGGACTTGGAGCTTGCGCCAGTCGAGAGCCCCTACTTCTTGGTCATCCAAACAAAACCTGACTGGACCCTCAGTATCTGAACCCTGTCAGAGAGAGCATGCTATTCTGTGTTTTTAGGGAACTGGGTTTTCTGGTACCTCAGTTAGAAACGTCTTTCCTGTTTAAGGTGCATTTTATGGACAGGGATATAGGCTCCATTTATTTTGTGGCATCCAGGGTGCAGAGAGAGAGATTTAACTGCAGGTTACTTTTTATTTAGTTAGAAGGCAGCTCATCTCTTGTGTGGCCTTTGTAGGCATATTGAAAGTTTAGTGCTTAGTAGCAGTCTGGGGTTTTCTGGGTGACCAGAATGTTAGGCCTCTGAAACACCTTGTCTGTAAGTACTGTGTATAAAGTAACTTGTGTGTTGTATGTAGTGTAGTTTGTGTGTTTTGTAATTATAATAAATATTTGTTTTAACAAAGTGTGCCTGGATTATTACTCCTCTCAACAAAGCTATGCCAGAGAATAAAGACTTCACATTCCTCTAATTACAGTATACAAGCCACTCAGGTACTGTATAGAAACTGCTTACAAGTTGGGGGTTATGAATAATTATTTCACTGATTGACTAATCAGTGGTCAATGTCTGATTTTCACCAGTTTCATAACAATATCAATATCAGACTTTCTGTTCATTGTCCCACTTTAACCATTACATTTCAGATTTTCAGAAAAATAGCCAAAACCTACATGTTGTAATGATTTGTCATTGCAGAAAAAGCAAAAGCAGTTATTTGAAGCCACATCTACAATATTGTTACCACAGCCACCATCTGCCTCTGTGTAACCACTGTTTACTTACCACACCAGTGACTGGCTCCACATTTTATTGTTTTCAGGAGCAATAATACTAGACCTCATGCCACATAATTGCTGCCCATATATCACATCCTGATATCACTAGTTATACAAGCAAGAAATACCTAAAAAATGTTTCAGTGATTCTGGAAACTCCTTTTCCAGATTCTTTAGTCATGAACTACCCAGCCAGCCCAATGAAATTAGTCAGTTGGCTAAAAAAAAAATAAAGCACTGCACAGACATTTACAGAACCTGGTTGAGTTTTGAGATTTTAGAAAAAAACAGCATTTTGTGGACCTTACTTTTGTCATACACACTTATCTGCTCATTAGAGTTTCATACAGTACTTACTCTTTTATGCCCTCTCAAGAACTGGAAGATGTGTTCTATTCCATGCTCAATTTTGTAAATTGATTTTAGTTTTATTTTTGAAGTTAACTTCTGTTTGACTATAATTAGTATTTTTTATTGTGGAATAATTCTCCACAAGGACTGTTAAGTACAGAAAAACAATTGGATTCCTTAATATGATATTCTTTGACAATGCAAATAAAGGACAAAATATGTATAAAATATTTATTATTTATATAGGTCTCTAAAAGATTTTTAACTATACCAAGAACATAAAAGGATAAGATTTCCTTCATAACTTCAAGGCTAGAGCAACTTTTTGTAAATGATCTTTTTGGTTACTTTAGCTATACAAGACTGTTTTATATTACTCTTTTCACTTCAATGGTAACATTTTGGCAAAAGATTAATGCAATGCAAATCACCCAATTAAAGCACTCAAAACCAATATCAGTTTATGTACTGTATTCATGTGGATGTCACCTGGTTTTATGTAGCAATACTGTATATCCACATACACTTTACTGGTCCAGTTTATATTGTCATTAGCACAGAAGAACATTCTTTGCACCCTCCAACAGACTACCTTAATATAGTCAACATTTCTCTTTAAAAATAGAAAAATTAATATAGTATCTACTATGGAAATTGTAAATAGTACAATGGCTGTCTTACAGAAAAGCCCCATGCAATAATCTGCAGTCTGAAATGCTAACAGTGCAAATATTGCAAATTCAATATTTACCAATAACTTCATAATGTATAGTTTTTATTAGGAAGTAAGTTGTACATCATAAGACTTTTTGGTAAATCAATGTCCATAAAAAAATTAACTCACCTGCTTCGCCTTGGATTTTGTGTAGGTATCTGATAAAGGCTTCTTCTTCTCCTTAACAGCTGTTTTAGAAAATAACTCAACAAACTCATTAAAGTCTACAGATGGCTCCTCAATCTTCTCCCACACCAAAGGTCCACTTGATTCCCTTAGAAAATAAAGAACAAGAACAATAAAGATAAGTCTTCATCCTTAATCCTTGTTCTACAATAATGCAGGTATTACACAAAAGCAGGTGTATTCAGTACCATAATGCACACACCTCAAACTAAAATGTTGGAGCTACTCAAACAGCTCTCACAGATATTGTACATTTCATTTCATTCTTAAATTAAACAAATACCACAATTCAATTTCCATCATTATCTTTTTTGAGCAATGCACTGTGTACAGTAAAAACTAAAAACAAAACTATCAAACGTTAGTGCCAGACTGGCACACGCTGTTCGTTTCAATGGGCAGATTTTGAGTGCTCTCCAAAATGATCATGGAGGTTTTGGGTTTTAAGAATACTTTTCATATTACAAATGGTATGCAACATTCAACTGAAAAGGCTTAGCAGTGATCTACTCCAGGTAGTGGAGGCAAACAGATTGCATACTGGTTGATTCAAAAGCCTGAACATGTGCAAGCAGAGAAAGCACATTCTCACATTGTTTTCTACAGAAGTGCGTGAAAGAAATTACTTTCTTGCGTGCAGCTGAATCCTCGTCCAATACAATGGCTTCATGGGGCGCGGAGGTTCAATCATGGTCTTCCTGGACCCTCTGTCCTGAGCCATTCCCAGGGCAAACAAACCAGCTGGCAGAGGCGGGGGGAGAGAGCCGAAGGGTGGAGGAGGGGGTGGGGGCCCTGCACTGCCTGGAGCTGAAGGGGGCATCATTCCAGGTAAGGGAGGCGGAGGTGGAGGGCAAGAGCCAGGTAAAGGAGGTGGGGGAGGAGGAGGTACAGGGGCACCTGGCAATGGCGGAGGGGGTGGGGGCGGAGGTACTGCACAGCCCGGTAAGGGAGGAGGTGGGGGGGGCGGAGGTACGGCACAGCCCGGTAAGGGCGGAGGGGGTGGGGGCGGAGGTACGGCACAGCCCGGTAAGGGCGGGGGGGGTGGGGGCGGAGGTACGGCACAGCCCGGTAAGGGCGGGGGTGGTGGCACTGAGACACCAGGCAAGGGAGGAGGAGGAGGAGGGGGGGGAGGAGGAGGGATGGGTAGGCCAGGAAGGGGAGCAGGATAGGCCTGGATCCCACTTTGTCCTGATGCAGGAGGCAGTGAAGGCTGTTGCTGCTGTTGGCACATACAGACAAACCCCTGTGTGGTTTTTGGAGACAGAACTAAGGAGATCTCTGAGTGATATGTTGGGGTGTCAGTTCCAAGCTGTAGTTGGGGAACTGAGTCAGTCCCATTGGGAAGTACTGAAGAAGAGGATGACATTCCATCCTGTAAAGGCACTTTGAATTTAAAGCTTTCTTCCACTGGTGAAGTCTGTACTGATTTTGCTTCTAAGCTGCTAAGCATGATCTGTTCTTCAGTTTGAAGGTCAACATCACAGAAGTCTTTAAAGGCTACCTCTCCACTTCCACACTCCTGATCTTTAGTGCAAATATCCCTCTCCAGTGGTGTATATTGTTTTTCCAGCTCTGCTATTTTGGTCCTTAAATCCTCAATGGTCTGCTCCAGCTGTTGAATAACGTTCACATGCTCCTCCTTGAGTTTAACCGTTTTCAGCACAGATTCCTCCTACAAAAAAAAACATGTGATTAAATGATGTACTGTAACTTTGTCAGGTTTTCAAAAGCAACCGACTCCATACAATGCAAGATCTGATGAAACACCATCAAGACTTAATTTTAAAGCAACTGTGGGATACATTTTGGAACAAAAAAACAAGTTTGCAAGTATGAATACTTTTGAATGAAAAATGATCACCTGAAAAATGTGTATACTGTAGAACTAATGAAGCTACACAAGTTTCTACATTTTCCCGAAGACTAAAAAATCATTAAACACCAAATGAATATAGCACACTGCATCTCAACTAAGAAATACCACTGAGAGCTATTTGGTTACAAAGCTGCAGTGGATAAGTCAAAAGTAGTTCAAAAGTCTAGACTCCTGGGTTTAAGATTTGGCTCCTTTCGGAGAAACTGAGATTCCCCTTAAGTATTGGCCTACAACGATTAAGCATCAAAAGCTTCAAAGAGCCCAGACAATGAATGCAGTGGCACAAGTTCAATGCATATACCCTGGATGCATGGTTACAATCGCAATAAAATCTGTCTTCACTTTGGCTGGAAGACATTTAGGATGCTATTACAGACTGTCACGCTAAAACACAGTTTCCTTTTGTACACAAACAGTCACATATCACATTTGATGCATGTACCTGATACTGCATTTCTGCCTGAAAAGTATACAGTATCAATAGGTATCCTTTAAATTTGCCGTGTGGCTGGAGATGGGGTTATTTTTCCATTGAATATTTAAGTATAGCAAAACACATTTTTACTAATTCCAGCTGCATCTCCTACATTGCAAAAGGAATTAATAAAAACTATCAAAGAGAAAAGCTCCTTAAATTGCGCCAAGGCAACCTAGAATGTCTGTAATCACTTTTTTTATTCAATTAAAACAGTATGGCCATTTTCTTCACATCAAAATACAGATGTCTGTTGTAATTTAAATATTTAATTACCCTATTTATTTTGATTGCATATATGGGCAGAGAGATCCAAAGCCAGATCTCTTTCCCCCAAATGTGTTACCTAGAGACGCTAGGAAATTAAGACCTCTTTCCAACTGCGCCTATGCTGAAAAACTAAACAAATTATATTTACTACGGTGTCTGGAAAATATTTACAAGGAAATTCCTGTTGAATCAAATTCACATTAATTTTTACTTAAATTAAACAATGCTGTTTACTACGTTGAATTCTGTGGAATTTAACAACCTCTGACTGGCATCTGTTGTTTTCAAAAAGCAATCATTCAATTTTATTAGTTTTTTTTTCTAGCAACAGTAATGATGACATTTTGCAATCTTTTAAAAATTCCTCTAGCATAACATTTATTCCCCACTGAAGCAGACACTGTAATAGAGGACATTTTGTAATGCACCAATTAAAAAACACTAGGAATAATTCTACCAAATCATGTATATACTGTATACAATGGATACTATCACCCTTTTAAACTGTCACGATTTTTTACAAGTCAAGACAACGTTCATTTTGCTTTTCTGCTTTGGCTATCACTTTAATCAAACTGAATGTACGGTATATTGATATACTGCAGATTTTATTGCAATTATTTTATGGTGTAGGCATTTGGAATTAAACTATTTTGCCTTAATACATATTCAAGTTTAATAATACATATGCTAGTTTAAAAAGGTTACATTTTTATTTCACTAAGCTAATTTCCAAGTGAAATTTGGAAAACTGTAACTAAAAATTGTAATGCATACCTCAGACAAGAAAATGACATCAATATAAGGCAAGCTAAGAACCACATTTTAAATTAATGAACTGGATCGCATTAGTAAAACTAAATAGTTAAAATGAAAACCATCGTTTAGAAAAGGCTGAGTATTCCTGGCTACCACAATAATCAGCTGGTTTTAACTGGATTTAAAACAGATTTATTTTCTCATCCTCTCCTCACAGCTGCTACCATATATAGCTTTGCAGTCAAGCTCATGCAAAAACGTTAAACCTTTTTTATTTAGTTAAATATTTCAAGTATTTTTACTTCCCCAACTGCTATAATGTAATCTTTTTGACTAATAGAGGTGCAATTAATATAACTAAGTAATCATCTGTATGTTATCTGTGGAACTCTAAGTGTAATTTAAGTAACATAAAAATAGTTTAACCAGGCCACCTGCATTCATCATTAAACCAAATGTGATTTGCAATTTGCTAGCCTGAGTGTACTTTAACAATGCAGTTTTAAAGCTGTTGCTGACCCCTACTGGTATTCACCAGAAACATTACCGCTTTAAAAATGTCTAGAGTGAAGGATGCTGAACTCATTTTGAGGTAAAATACAAATACAATACATGTGGGTCAATCTTTAGTTGAATGGGAAGGTTTTTAATTAACCACCTTAATTAAAGTATAACACAAACTCTTAAAACAAGTATCCTATTAACTGCATGTACTGTATAAAAATCAATCATTTTGATGAATAATCGATTCCACCATAAAACTAAGCCTACTAATTTTCAAATTTTCTTTGTAGTAGGCAAATGCTTATTCAAACCAATAACTGTTCAATACACATTTAATAAGATTCTTTGTTGTGAAACTGCCTATGGGATTTGCTAAACATTAGCTAGTTTCCATTTAAAGAAATCATTTAGACAAGTGATTAAGAACTCTATCGTTGAACCTTTTTGAGTATTATACATATTCTAAGATATTAAAAATGTCCAAAGACCACACAAGATCAATATTAACTAAAGGCTACAGAACAATGTCAAATTCATAAGCTATATCACATTTTATTTTTCCCCTTTACCACACAAAAGTAATTTCTGAAAAATGTAATGCATTTGTTTAGTTCCTAAAGTATGCACGTCCTTCTTTGAAATGTAGTTTAAAAGGTGCAGCAGACAGCACAACCACAGAAAACCTAAACATTTGTTTTCCAGATGTTTTGGTTCCTTCAAGTCCAGAAAAGAACTGTAATGTAAACAGTACAATGAAGCAACAAATCCTAACAGAGAAAAGGCTACATGTTCTAAGCAGAACATACCATTACAAAAACACTTGTTATAATTATACCAAAACATGTGCAGGATGTATGCAATAGATATTTTAGATATTTGTAAATAAATAACATGCTTAATAAAAAATCTGGTATCAATGCGCAAATGGAAAGGTGGCTTGATGAGGAGAATTTGTTTCCCCGTAGACATTTGGATTTTGTTTTTTGTGATGCTGTGCCAGACAGATCACTCCAAGCCATGGTTAGTGAAAAACAAAAAGCTAGATCTGGCATGCAACCCCTTTGGTGATAACCTAGATTCCTTTTTACACCATTATTTCACCAGCACCATTCCAAGTCACCACAATATCACTGGCACATCTGCAGAGACTGCAGCAGCGCCTTTTCTTTTGGTAATGCAACTGGATTCGGTGTTCTCCGCTTTATTACAAAAGCAGGTCATGTCATACAACTTTTACCTTCCAGGGTGGATTATATAACAGTTTGCACATGTCTAACCCTGAACCCCCATCAAAAAAAATCAACATCGCAGCCCATCTTTCTGAGATCAATACCATGTTCAACTACAGCATAAATAATAATAATAATAGCTTACACTTATATAGCGCTTTTCTGAACACTCCACTTAAAGCACTTTACAGGTAATGAGGACTCCCCTCCACCACCACCAATGTGCAGCATGTGCACCTAGATGATGCGACACCAGCCATAGTGCGCCAGAACGCTCACCACACATCAGCTACTGTATTAGTGGGGAGGAGAGCAGAGAGCTCACCACATCATCAGCACATTTGCTGATGTAGCTGGTGACTAAATACACACTGTGGCAGGAAAGCTCACCTGAAGCTCAACCACTTCCTCCATTTGTTGTCTCTTCAGTCCCAGTATCACTGCTTGATGCTCTAGAACGAGGGAAAGCGAGGGTGAAACAAATTTAATTTGCACCACAAAGAAACCCAAAGTAAAACCTACTGTAGACAATGCCATGCAGAATAATTCAACCCCTTCCAATACTGTCCTGTTTTATTCGTTTACAAATGTATACTGTAAACTTTTTAAAATGAATATTTTTAATCAAAACATGAATGCCCAAACTACACTAATTTATATTTTATTTACAAATTATGAGGTGTCTACATTATTTGTAATTGAACAAAATTAGACATCCATTGGAAGGAACACAATTTTGTAAGGCCTTAAAACTGGAAAAAAAAATATTTCAGTGTTATAATGCAAGTAGTGTTAGGTGGTGTACAAAATAATGTATAGAATATTGTTCATTCCCCACTGGTAAACATGCTTTTACCCATGCAATACAATTTATGATATTTAAAAAATTATCAAGAGTGGTAAAACCCTCACTAAATTCCTCAATTGTTTGCTTAAGACTCACCTGTGTGTAATTGAGCAATTGGTAAGAACAAACAAGTATCTTCTAGTCTGTCAACCCTCATGCTATTAGTTTTCATTCCACAGTGTCTTCACATAGAGTGCTTCAAGACACTCAAAAGTACAATCATTACAGTTGCCTACGGGCAATATTTTAGTATATCCATATGCAAATCAATTTTAAAAAGGGAAGATCAATTTATTGCCAATATCAAAAATGAATAAGACCATTGAAGAGTGAATTCATTCAACTCCTTCCATACAATTCCAATAGCTTTTGGAAAAATTAAAAAATATTCTTCTGTCTGGAGCTGTTTGACAATGCGTATTTCTATTATTGTTTAGATACATTTTATTTGGTTTCATTTGCACTGCAGGTACAGCTTGCTTGTTATTAAGCAATACCATCATTGGAAATGGAGATTTACACAGTAACTGTAATCATGGATTACTTGTCACAGCATTCCAATTTAATTTTATTTGGAAGAAACTTAGGGAAGATGAGGGATAATAACTTATAATACAGTTTTTAAAGCTGACTGTAACAAATACATTCTGGTTCCACCATTGCTCTAAGTCCTAGGGTTTTCAGGCAAAATCAGCACTGAAACCCCAAGCTTTATTCAAACAATCGTTGGAAATGTTGGCGCAGGGGGTGTGCTGGGAATGTCAATGTGTCTGAGCTGTGGTAGTCAGTGACTTGCTTGGCGTTGCTAGGCAACCGCACCACTTAAATGCATATGCACAGATAAACAGAAGCTCAAGCAAACCGAGGAAAGTTTTAAGGAAAATGAAAAAAGGCTCGAAACTTTTCCCATGCAGAAACCCTATGATGCAAGCAGCACACTTCTGAAAACTGTAAATAATAAATCCAACCAATATGAACAATTACTCACCATAATCATCCTCTAAAAGTATTTTTGCATGAAGTAAGGTAAAAAGATCCAGTTAAGAAATTCACATCTTGTACCATGTTTCAGTTACATCTAAAAGATTGACACATTCAAACAAAGCTCTTAAAACAATGAATCACTATCATAATAAAAGGATTCAATTTTTAAAACCAACAAATGGAAAGCACACGATGTCTATAATGAATAAAAGATCTTAGAATGGAGAAAACAGAATATTGTAGTATATATTTTATTTTTTTAAAGAATGAAAAAAAAAAACCTACAAGCTAAAGCAAGACCAGACTGAAACGGGTCTTTAAACGGACATTTGTTATAGTAGGAAAGAAGGGCCCCAGCTGCTTTAATTCCAGAAAGCTGTGGCACACAGACCGGGTCTGTGGCACGTGTACATGCTAATGAACGTACCCGCTTCTGTGTACTTGAGCCCCGGTTTCTCTTCCACTCCCGATTTCGGCGGCGGCCATAGCGCCTGGATGCGTCCCGGGACGCGGCCCTCGACGGGGTCGAAAGAGTGTGTCGGCTGACTCACAGCTGCCCAGGTGTACAGCTGGTCTTGCTGCGGGGGAAAAAAAAAAAAGACTTCAGGAGACATTTCCTCTTTGTCCCGAGGGAAGGGAACTGAACCGTTTTTTGTTCATTCGGGAAACGTAGCGGTAGATGGGGTGAAACAAGGAGAGACTTGGACAGGGTCAGAAACTGTCTCACACTTAAAACCAAAAAAAAAAACTTCAGGGGAATTCACCGAATGACGGGAGAGGCATGAAAAGTGGCACAGCAGAACTCGTTACTTTTTGCAGTGTATTACAGACAAGACGAACACTGGGCTGTGGGAGCACAGCAGGCAGTGAAACCGAGGTAATTCTTTCGGCAGCCGCTGTGAAATACGGCAAAGGCCATTAATCCCAACCTGTGTTGGCAAGGTGATATTGATGGTAAAGTCCAACTTGAGATGTGATACTCCCAATGTTACAGGGACAGTGCTTTGACAAGCACTAAGGTTTCTATACACACTTTAACATTGTGAAGAACTAGCCTGCTGCACCCTCTAGATATTCCACAATCAAGCACCTGTGTGATGAGTTTGACAGACATATTAGCAACAGCTAGTGAAAAACCAGACGGCCTGGCAGATTCTTTATATACTGTATTGAATTGATTAACATCCTAGTACAATGTCTCTGTCAGTCTCACCCACACTTGTGTTCAAGCTAATGGAGGACTCACTGAGTGCTGCTTGATTATACTCTGATGACCATTCCTTTGCAACAAAACTGATTTACAGTAAGACCCTGATCAGTCCAGACAGCAGACCCTTTCACTGAGCCATAGTGTAATTTTAAAACCAGCAAACCTGCATGTCTTTGGTGTCTGCACACTCCCAAACACCCGTTTCTAACCATGCAATTGCTGTCAAACATTGTTCACATTTTCAGCCTGGAGATAAGGTGGAGTTCAAAAAGGAACAGGAGCTTTAAAAGTTTCTAAAGACATCACAACCTCTCCTACTTAAATTATCAAATATTTCTTCCAGTTTAAAGGGCAATTAGGAATTAACACCTCAGACCAGCTACTGTACTACTAAAGATCTACAGTACAAAGGAGCTTGGGTCATTTTTAGGTGGCAGACTTAGCTGAAAGTTAATACTTAAATGAATTGCTTAATAGCTTACATTATAACACGACTTTCTCCCTTTCAAGGATGAACAGTCACATGCAATCCACAGGCATGTGTCACATACAAAGTGTAGTTGTGAAAAAACACACTAAGTGGGGAGGGATCAACCAGGCATGGAGAGGAAAGTTCTCAGCTAAATGTACTACAGCAAACAAATACAGATGGATACATTCTTACAGTATTACAATAATCATTAAGTATGAGTGAAAACCACAGTGTTGACTGATAGCTCCTCGACTGCTCAACACCATAAAAAATGTTCTTCCTCCACACACTGTGTTAAACCCTGTGCACACCAGAGTATTGGCTGCATCTTGTTGGACGGTTACCTGACCTATCATTTTTAATGTCTTAATTTTGCCAGTGACATTTTGTAACCTCCATGTTTATACAGTATGGCCCAATGTCAAAAGTAATAACTTCTTCTCTTATGCAGAGATACTCCCTCAGCTAAATTGTGAATGACAACGCATGGCCATAATGCACACTCTCCTCTTAATAAATAGTTAATGGCTTAGAGTAGGACATTTTCAACCCTGAACCCAGAAAGCTCAGGTAACACCTGAAACGGGCATCCTTTTAATCTTCCTATTACGATGGCTTCTGTTTCTTTGGGCACATGACATTGTTAGATTTGGTATAAAATGGAAACACCATTCAAGCCTCAAGGACTACTTTTCTCAACTGAACAAATTACTTTCTTCATTGATCAATAATATTCAAGACTTTCCCCATCTTAAATCATGCTTGTTTAAGGAACTGAAATGCTCCAGCACTAAGGCTGGAATTAAGGCCTTGAATAAACAGCCCATAAAAAGCTTTGAATTATGGATATTTTGAAACATGTACATATCAGTATATTTTACTAAGCTGTTCTATCTAAAAATCTAGAAGGTAGAAAAAGTTAAAAAAAAATGTGGGAATCACTAACCTTTGAAGTTTCAAATTCACTGCATCTTTTCTGTACAGTCGGCTTTAATTTCAGGAGAGCCAGATCTGGACTTGATTCTCTTATTTCACAGAACCACTCCCTGTCATCACTTTTCAGATCCCGTCTTATCACAAGCAGCTTCCTGAAAATCTCTGGTACCTTGGTCAGGGCATTTTGTGCTGTGCATGAAAAAGCAGGTGTAATTTGTGACCAGTTTCTTGCCTCTATACTGCTCGGGTGTTCCATTGGCACAAAATAGGCATCAGCAGTTCTCTTCCTTTTTCCAGAGTCACCAGGTTTCCAGTCAAGACAAAATGTTCCGTCGCAAGCAGCTTTACGCAATTTATCAAACCTCTCCTATATAACAGATCACCTCAGGTGAAGAAAGTTTTGAGGTAATGTTTTACCCCACAAGGTTAAAAAAAAGTAAATCCTTTGCAATAACTACAGTACAGTTCAGCTCCAGTTACATTTACGTGATGCTTGCTTTTAACTCCAGCACTTTGGAGATTATAACCTTCATTTTTCCTGAAAATCTTAACTATTCAGCACGAATCCAAATATGCTCCCATTTCTGAATGCATTCTTCACTGATGAAAGCAAGTGAGGTGAATATGCAGCATCAGGAATTTCCCGTTATGCTTCAAACCTAGACAACACACAGTATAGGACACCGATTGATGGATCCTACCGCATTAACAAGAAATGGACCTCTGAAGGCACTCCTACAAATCAAATGTCCATGGACAGTTTATAAGTGTATTTCCTTGATCTTTCATCTGCTCACTCTCATTCTCTTCCTACCCTGAGTGTCCAAAGCTGCACTTGCAGATCTCTCAGGCATATTGGTTGACCAGCCTGCAGACAGATCAAGTTCCTCCACAACAATTCTATACGCAGAAAAAACAGGAGATGTTCAATTATTTAGAGGTCAACCTGCAGCAATGTCATTTCACGTCACCTGCACTCTCAGATCCTCTGCATGGTCACATTTCATGTGTGAACCAATCAAGGGCACACTGGGTAGCCACTGTTACTGTTTAACACGATGGAAATTCACACAAACCTGGCACTTGGCAAGACATTTTGCTCAACAATGCTGCCAAGACTCAAGAGCAGAACTGTCATTAAGTTTAAGAATCTATTAGTTTAATCTATAACTTGTACCTACAGTAAAGTTACTATATTTCATAATCAAGGGGGGAGGACCCAAGGTGGAAATGGAATATTATCACCTAGTGAATTACGAGAATCCTTTTGCCTATACAGTACATGGTATTTCCTTATAGACATTTAGGTTATCTACAGAAGCTGCATTCATGCATGAGATCAGTACAAGTGCGCATACATACAGATGGTATCTTTCCATTGTTCAGGAGGGTTCACCAAGAACACTGATTTTTTACATTGATAGTGAGACACAAAAAAAAACAACCTTTCAGTGCATACCTGTATAGTTATTAGGCGGAATAATGATTTAATATATTCCCAACTACAGGTTGGTAAAGCTCATTTGTTTTTTGTTTTTTTGTTTTACAGTAATGTCCTGGACTATTCACCACAAAATATTAAATTACAATTTTAACGCCTTATTACCTATTAAAATGTTCTAATTGCTGAGGAAACTGCATTGCGAAGAATGTGTGAGGTAGACAGATCAGGTGGCATAATAGGTTTTTAAAGTATGTGGTTGTTATACTGAATAATAATGATCTAACACGTTTGGAACTATAGTTTGGTATGGCTTACGTTTGATTCACACCAGACGTCCCCTTTAATAGTAATGCAGATAATAAAGTTTCAAGAATTATTTATATATATATGTTTTCTTTATAGATCCAAACATCCATGCTAAGATGCTTAAGAAATAAAAAATGAGGAGAGTTGTTTGTTAATTTATATTAATTATAGATTGAAAAAAATGTAAATTTGCATATTAAACAGGGTAACGATATAGCATGACATAACAGGCCCAGAATCATGTGGCCTTTCAAAAGTGCATAGAAATACTGCATTAATTTGTGTATAGAATACTGTTATTTAAAATGGCAAATACCCATTATAGTTCTCACATTTAGAATAAAAAATGTCCTCTAAAAAGATTTCTTTCCATCTTTACTCATCTTTCTGCAATTTTTATGATCTTTGTAGGAAATAAAGCCTACTGTGCTACAAAGTGCTTATTTTCTCAGCTCGCTGTTGCATAAGCAGTCAAAGTAGGTGAGGTTAACACTTAACCTCAAGGTGTTTCTTAACTGGAGCTTCACTGTTTTCTTACACTTCATAAAACAATTTACTTTTGAGAGTTGCGAGATATGAACATGAGTCTAAATACAGGGACCTAACTGCCATGACCCCTTTCAAACTCTGCAGGCTAGCAAGGAATATTTTGATACCAGCCCTTTTCATGCTTGAATCTTATATAACACTGCCACCAGATGGCAGGCATGTGCAACACAATGTTTAATGACCGAGGAATAAACAGAATTTGCAGTGAGGAAGGAGGACTGGCACAAGTAAACAAGAGTTGTGCACCTTGGTGTCCCAGAAAGGAAAGAAGGTGAGAGTTGAGTGCTACTACAAAGGTTCTTTCACTCCTCTTCTGCACAAGAAAAACAAGAAAGTGCAATCAACCCCCCAAATGCACTGAGGACCTTAATGCCTATTAAGCTACTGAAGTAGCATGTCCTTCACAATCGTCCCTTCAAACTTGCAGGTACTCAGGATGCCACAGCAGTTGGTTTCACCAAGAAAGTGTCTTTCTTACCAATTCACACAGTGTCCTAAGGGTAGGTTTGGAATGGGTCTTGCCAACCTCCCCATGCCATCCTCAGTTACACTGTACCAATCCTACACAACCACACAGGGAATCCCAGTCACAGTCAGCTAGTAACAGTAGATGACTCGGGCTCAAAGTACACACAGAGCCCAACTTGCATTCGCAATGCGTTTTTATGGTTGTGCAGCTTGGGTGCACCTATAGCTCTGCACGGGAGAAATATCAGCCGTTTAAGACGCTACTGACGGAAAGACAAGAACATTTCCACCTGTCGCACCCGAAGAAGGCTCCACAGCCGAAACCTCGCGTCTTTCCTTTTCAGCATGCCCTAAGCCTGGACTTGTTCCTAAAGAAACACCGAGCGTACTCACGTCAAACTTGGGGGTGACCTGTGATGTGCTTTCCCCATACTGCTCCCGGAAGCAGTCACTGAACGGCAGCAGCAGCCCCATGGCTAGGATCCGAGAGCACAGCTTCTCTGCCTCCTCTGGGGGAGCATCCTCCTGCTGCTTGAAGAACTTCTCCAGCAGGGTGCGCCCTGAAGAGCAGAACACACGTCAATAAGTCATTCTGAACTGGGGCCAACATTCACTTACTAACTCACCTGTCTTCTCTACAAGGGAGACAAAACCCATTTTTAAGTTCCTCCATGCTCAAAGTACTGTACGTACGGTACGGTACTTAAATGAAAATTTGCCGCATCAGATTCAGTGTTCACTTTTTAACCTAAAAAAAGCTGCTACAGTCAATAAAAACCATTCCCAGAATAATTCTGCAGAACACTGATATTCTGTTTTTACAAGAAAAGCAACGTGATTGTGCATTTTGTTACAGAAAGACTCAAAGCAATATCAATCATTTAAGTGAGATATACAGTAAATCATTTCTGCTTTACTAGTTAGGCTGACTGCACAAATTTGTTTCTAAAAGGAAATATCTGGGGATTGCTCCGTTACAAAGCTTATACAGTACATCGACTAGAAAATGTACTGTAAACATTTTCTTATAAAATCTAAAATGGTATATTTTAGCATTTAGAATGTTTTCATGCAAAGCTGTATTCATTATAAACGTGATGAGAATTCACACTAAGTTGGCACACAGCAGGCTAGAAAGGACCTGATCACAGAAAATTAAAGATTTTGGAAAGTGTCACAGACAGAAAAACCTGCAGCAATTGCAGATATTACAGTAAGCTGAGCATCTGAAGGAATGAGTCATAACTGCAGCAGTATGTTCCTCGTTCAAAGACCGATTAAAGTAAACTACTGTACCAGTTTATTTCTGTGACCTGGATGAGCTGTTTTTACATCAATACTAAAGACTGGTATAATAATAATAATAATAATAATAATAATAATAATAATAATAATATGGCAACTGTGCAGTCCTTTCAGAGCCATAAACATTAGCTCACATAAGCAGGACTGCACTATACAATATTTATGATTTGGTCAGCTACAAATAAGCATTTCCTGTGTTAATATGCAACATGAAAGAGCAATATGGAATGTCACGTTTGGGGTTGTCAAAACAGGTAACGGTAACAAATGGCCATCTGACCTTCGGCTGGTTTACTTGTTAAACTTTGCTAGTAATTTAGCCTATTTCTAAGCAAAATTTAATGGTTACATTACTTTGAAAGCAAATTGCATATTCAATTTTATGAGACATGTTTGGTCACAGAGAAGCCTTTTGGTCACAGCCAATCAAAGGGTTGTGTCAGTAGTCTCATTTAAAAACAGTTGGCTATCACATACTGTAGCAATTAGGAATGAAAAGGAAAATAAAAAATAAGTATAAAAAGGCATCTTCCCATTTTACACTAAAATCAAACCAAAATCAAATGCTGCATTTGTCTTCAAATGTAATACTAGCTAATACTGTATAAAAGTTACAGTGAATAAGGCCAGCATGAATAAAATGCCATCTCTAAACGTCTGATAGCTGGAGGCAAGATGAAACAGTAATTTACACATCTTCAATGTCTGAATTGTTCATTTTCTGAAGTCAGAACACAAACATCCACCTTATTCTTCTGCATGCAAGCCAAAATTCAATTCTTCATTAATACTTGTGATCTCCACATGATTGTTTTCACAAAGGATAGCATTACTAGGCGGTCACCACAAATGTACACTATTTAGCCCCTAAGCCTTACTGCAAGGCTTCATGGGATTACTCTTTTAAGAGAAAAAAGAATCTAGGCACACAGATCCACACAGCATAGTAATAAGAGGCACTAACCATTCTGATAGATTTAGAAAATAATCTTAGAGGCTGATGATCTACATAGAATAGCATTCTGTGACAGTAAGGCTCTGAAGAGCCTGATTTGTTGTGGACTTTATCCTTAGAACATTGATTTACATATCCAAATGTTTATGGGATAAACAAATATAGGAACAAGAAGAGGTTAATCTGTAGTTGAACATTTTTAGCAGGCAATTAACATCTGCTTATTATTTTGAAGCTCAGTACAATATATAAGAAGTTGCTCATCCTGACCCAGTGTAATTATACACACTTGTAAAGTAAAATGTTTGTAAACAGGACAAGTAATTAAATAAAAACAAGTGGAGTAGTGCCAGGTTCTATAAGTCACTGCCAGATCAGACAGCTTCTTTTCTTAAGGGGGAACATCTTTTCAGTAGCTTCAACAAGAGACTGGGATAAGATCTGGCCTGCTGAGCCATTGTACTGTAGCTTGATTACAGAAAACACACACCTACCCTCTGTAATATAAAAAAAAGTTTTAAACAGGGCCACACCCTATAACTCAGGTACACGCACTGTATCTAAGCATCTGTTAAGTGGACTAGTGTGCCACACCTATCCCCCCAATTTCCCTCAAATCAATTCCTTTACATGTTTCATTTGAGGAACTTGACAATTTATACAGTATGGTCTAAAGTTAAAAGAATGTAAAACCCCATCTATCCTCTGATAGTGAACACACACCCAAATAAACAACTGACAATGCTTGTTTGACAGTGCTTGGCCGAGAACTACTAAGTGCAGAGCTGGCACAATGATCTCAAACTGCTGACTATCGTATCAAATCAACATGAAATTGTACAGCCACTGCAAGTGCACCACAAGGAAAAAAACAACTGGGGACTGCATTATCAGTTAAGGTAAAAGTACTGAACATACTGTATAAAAGACAAGAAGACTGATTATATTAGCAACATCTGTCAAGTGCTTAACTAATACTAGCAAAATATTTTTAATATTGTATGCCTCTAAATGTTCAAGATGTACACATTTTGCACTCACCTCATGAAGTCTAAGAAAGAAAAACAAAGGATAATCTCATAAATTAAGTCAACTTAAGGACACGTGAATATTTTACACAAATACCCTTTTCAGGCCGATCCATCCCATCAAGGCTGTTTTCTTTCTACAGATTCACTGCAAAATCGATTGGAGTGACAAATCATCACGAGGCTGCCCCCTGGGTGTAATCAAGCCAAGCTCGAGTTCTTCTTCCAGGGAGAGCAAAACATATATGCCTTGAAATAATGTCTGAACTTAAAAAAAATATTTTTAGGGTAAGGCAATCTGGGGAATTCTTATTGTGTATGAGAAATGGAAAAAAAAAAACAATGTTACTAACTTTATGAGGATAAAAACTAAATCCTGTCCTTTTCAAGACTTGACTAACCTATACCTTAGGGTTAAGATGACAATTGCTTTCTAAAACCTCTAAAACTTTATGCTATTGCAGAGGGTAGGCGTGTAATTTTGGTATTCAAGCTACAGTGGCCCACCAGCCTAGAGTTTATCCTGGTCTACACGGCAATAAGTGAACTCCCCCCATTCCCTCGGATGGCAAACCAAACCACCACAGAGCCAAATCCTTGAGCTGAGTGGGCTGGAGAACCTGAGGTAAACTCCCTTAATCAAGGTACTGCAGCCGTATCTACAGGAGGGACTGAAGGACACAAAGGTTACGAAGAGAAGGAGGCCTTTTGCCCCATCTTACCCAATTGGTATTTACTGGTTAACTGATCCCAGAACCTCACCAAGCTATTTCTTGAATGAAGTCAAGAGTACTGGCTTCTATGACATGACTGGGTACCTTGTTCCATACACCCATGCCGCTTTAGGTAAAGAAGTGCCTCCTGTTCATTGCTTTACAGTTCATGCACTTCCGCGTAGTTTCCACCTCATTGGTGCGGTTTCACTATTCATTCTGAAGTAATGGGTTGGCTGTCTCCTCACTTTGTCTTTGACTTGAGCTCACAGCCCACTAATTATGAGTCCATAGACTCTACACTACAACTTAGAGAGGGCACATTCATTTGATTTTGTATTAGGCCTTCAGGGTTTTCAAGTGAAATAAATATTCCACTAGATCAGAGCAGAAACCATGTATAGGATGTGTAAGTACCAATTTTTATTTTGCACTGTTGGCAGAGTCAATTGTACTTTCTAGACATGAATTTCCACAAGTAACCAAACAGAAAAGAGAGCTACTACTCTACTAAAAAGGAAAATGTTTAGTACAGAAAAACAGAAGCAAAGCTTGCTGAGCAGGCGGTTTTGTAGTACAGGAGCCCCCCAAAACAGAAAACCATAGAAATTATGTGAGAAAAAAAGATTCAGCTTTGTCATATATCTTTTCTAATAAATATTAAAATTAAGCTGAAATAATAAGAACATTTCTGCAGACTTAAAGCATGTCTTTATCCTTGTGTTTTTTCCACTACCTCCACCAGACCTTACAATTAACAAACATCAAAGGTTTCATATATTACAAACAACTGCATTTTATTAGCTTTTTAAAATTAAAAACATGTATATTTCCCTGCATTTCCTAATCACTGCTTTATTCTGCATTATCAGGCCAGGGAAAGCAAATAAACACTGGCCTCTAGCTGAGTAGTAAATACAAGCAAGCTGCATGTTTATCTGGAAGGGGAAATCCCAAGAATCCCTTCCTTAATTACAGTATCTTGGAGCAGGAAAGGGGGATTAACACAAGGAAGGTGCAATGCAGGGTGAAAGAGGAAAGGTCAATTCACTGTATTGATTCAAGAAACACTGTGGAACTACATGTCAAAGGGATTATCTTTGAAAAGCGTTATCTAGATTCTGACAAATTGTATGCACAACATGAATGCATTGCTAAACTAAACTCTTTCACATCTACATTCAAAAGCTTCTTCTTAAAAAGGGCCTTTACTTAACCGGTTCTGTTATTTACCCCTCTGCTCCTGCTGTATTCAGTACCCCCGTCTACTGTCTCCTGCTGCTGTTGTGTAAAGCGCTTTGAGAAGCCACCTTTGAAGGCGCTATATAAAATAAGGTTTATTATTGCATGTATTGCACACAGAAAACATCTTTCACATGACATCGCTAGAGAAAACCCAAGAATTTTCTTTTTCAGCAATTCTGCCTACAGGTACGGCGTATGAATGATGTCAGATGGCACTGTAACAATCTTCTCCGGTGCGATACAGTAGTTGCTATTTCAGGTATGTTACCGAGTTGATAAAAACAAAGGATGTGAAGAAACTAATAAAGCATACTGTATACCCAGTTATTTTAACTTCATGCGGTGGAGCAAACTGTACAAATCAAACTCACCAGTAAAGACATCATGGAAGCTACAGGTGGAAGCCTGGACCCCAGACGACTTGCGAGTAACGCACAAGGGCTGGCTGCCTCCTCTGAGCCTCTCTTCTGATCCCCCATACTCCAGGTAATCTGCCGAACCCGTCTTGTTGGACCTAAATTTGGACAGCTCATCAGTCCAGTCCGCCGAGCGGCTGAGCGGCCCTGTTATGCTCGAGGACCTCTGCTTCTTGACTCTCCGCCTGTCGGGCCTGTGGCCGAGGTCGCAGTACCGCCTCCGAAACAAGGGACTCTGGGACGGCGAGGGTCCCGGAGAATGGTTCGGGGAGCTGAGCTGTCTTGTTGTTGTTTTGATGTAAGAGGGGTGAATTGGAGGGTAAGGCTTGACAGTTGGGGAGGATGTGGAAGTCAAACTTGTCCTCAACAACCGACTTAAGGGACTTTCAGGGTGCCACTGAGAAAAGGGCACGCTGCTTTTTCTATGTGGCACAGTAGGGTCTTCGTCATCACCTTCTGCTTTTAGTTCCAAGCTGCAAGTATGTTCCAGCGATTCAGTTAATTCCTCCCTGCCATCAACAGTCCCATCTGAGGAATCAAGGGCTGCTTCATGGCTCCCATCTAGTTCAGCGCGACTTTCCTTTAGGAGAGATGAAATATCCACCTTGGCCTCCTCTTCTTCAGGCCCCTCTACACTTTCAAACGAGGCGGTCAGGTCAGGGACGCTGTTGGCGGTTGTTGCCGTGACAACAGGGCTCCCACCTCTCCCTCCGCTCGCCTCTGCAGGAGGCTGTGCGCTCTCGCTCGGGGGCTTGTGTTCTTTTGTCCCAGGCGAAGTACAAAAGGATTTCTCAGATTTGCTTGAAGCCTCACTTAAACCGTTTTGCACGTCTGCAGTTAAATTACTTTCTTGCCTTGCGCTGTCCAGAGAAACATGCAGCTCGCCAACATGGCCATTCTCCCAGTTAAAGGCAGCTTCCTGGTCTGCAACGTGCTCAGAGTCAGGGGGGGTTGTTTTAACATCACCCGCATGTTTATACTCAGCTATCCAGCTTGGCTCCTCAGCGGCTGAAATAATAACCCCCTGCTGCATCCTAATAGTATGCTGGATATCAGAAAGCAAATCCTCTTGTTCTGCAGCGGAGTGGAAACTATAGATATCCGTATCGGAGCCAGAGCTAGCCCTTTGTCCCTCCTGGGTTTCCACGGTTGCCTGTCGGCTCTCCATCGTGAGGTGGAACCGCTCAGCTTCTGTGTCCGACAGGCCCAGCTCGTCTGCGGAAAGGCTGATATCGGGGGTTTTGGTTTGGATAGAGAGCGCACTGTCCAGCTCATCTTGCTGAGAGGCCTGGGTCTCCAAAACATCCTCTTTGGAGCCCCCTGACAACCCCTTTGCCTTGGACAGGTTCTTACGGAGCCTGATGTTTGAAAACACGGATGCTTTAGATTCCGATTTGGATTTCTTCTTGCTGGAATCTCCCCCTTTGCCATGTTTGCCATGTGCCTTTTTACCGTGCAATCCTTTCTTTGTGTGTTCCACCTCCCTGGGCCCCCCAGCTTCTTCTGTGGCTTCACTGCTTTCCCCGGCTGCCCTTTTCAGCTTCCCATCCTGATTCCCCATGTTTATCAGCAAGCGGACTCCTTTCGCAATCAAGCCATGCTGATGGATGCTCTTTGCTTTGCCTCTCGGCGAGATCCTGCTCAGTAATCCGGGCTTGCTTTCCGGTGACGAGAGCGGTGATGATGCGGATGCAAAGGAAACAAACGCCTGTGCGTGCTCTCCCCCATCTGCTAGAGCTGCTGTTCTGCATAATGGGCTGCTTGCTGCCTGCTCCTCAGGGACATGCTCAGTGCAGCACTCCTGTCTGCAGACAGCTCCTTCCCCCGGCTGCTTCTGTTCCTGCTGCAGCTGACAATAGTGCTGCTTCCCCAGGCTCAGCGAGCTGCTCTTTCTCCTGTCTTTGAAAGGAGTTCGGAAAAAGCTCTCTCTCAGAGCGGGGACCTGCTTTTCAATTGTCTGGATGGCTTGCATTATGTATTCAAGGGATTCTCGGTCACCGACAGGCAGACATAGTTCAGGAGAAGGCCCCGGCAGTGTTTCACTATGACAAAAGACAAATAAGAAAAAAAGAACATCTTAAAAATTTGAAAACGTGCATTGCATACAGCACTGTTTTATGCGAAACCACTTACGTTACACATAAACCCTGCACATTTAGAATGACAGATTTCTGCTTCAGGAAAAAAATATTTCAGGAATACTGCATGTTTATGAAAATGATTGCCATTTGAAGAAATTTAGTTTTCACACTGTATGAATCAAATTCTTATTTGTGAAATATTAAAGTAAAAGTGTGCAACACATACAGAACAAATGAAAAACAGTGATATACTGTAGTTTTGCTTTAACAAAACGTACTGCAACTGATCTATACTGACAACCAATAACCACTTATAATAGGTTTTAGAAAAAGCATGTTTTTAACATGTTGCATCAGAACTCTATCTACTTCCTTTCCTATCCATGTTCATCTGTTTAAAGACACGGCATGAATTATCTCCCCAGGGAGCCGGGAGAGCAATAATAAGGTTCTAACCTCCCTTCTGCCTTTCAAAACACTCTACCGTCCTGAAGGATTAGGAAGAGATATTACATTACACAATAAGGATGAGGAAATCCAATTTAATATTTAACAGCTTACAAACAAACTAAAAAACTAAGCTCACATACTATGCAAAATATGGTTATAAAATGAAATGCAACATTTAACACTCACATTACAAAACTACCCTATAAATGGATTACAAAGGTCTGAGACACTGGTCGACATGCATTGATGCTTAAGTGCATGTGTACAAATACACAGAGTAAGAAGTCAGAAATCCTTGGGTCATTCTAAACATAAAAGAACTAAATTATATTGTTCAGTAACAAACTTGAGTGAAGATGTTGCTTACAACACAAATAATCTAATTTGATCACAACAGAATCAAATCTAAAATTACACTACTGATGCAACATCAGCATTATACATTTTACAGTACAGTACTGTACCAATAAAAGGGCTCTTAATATTGTCTTAATATTCCTTAGAAAGTACTGTAGTAATTCTCCGCCATTTTCATACAGCTGTAGGCTGTTATTTGTTTTTAATTCCGGTCTGTGAATGAGCCAACAACGCATATTTAATACAATCATAAAACCTTTTATTAGAAAGATCAATCCAGTTAGTTGCAATAGTAAACTGAAAACCCTTCAATGACATCGTTCCAAGTCAGCGTTTGTTTCACATAGTAAATACATATGCATGAACAAAATTTAAATATTAAAACTACATACTGTATGTACACCTGGTCCCTAGAAAAGGCACCGTTTGGGCTGCACATACAGTATTAACTACTGTAGAGATTATTTACTGTATACTGATGCCAACGCAATTAAATTATCCTGAATAATAAAACTAATGTCAACAACAGATAGTGGCATGAAATGCTGTCTTTAGAAGATTTCTTCATTTTGAGTTTTATTTGTTTAAAATATGTAAATTGTTCATCTCTTGGTTTTACTGCTGAATTTTAAAAATATTTTTAACGCGTTATTAGAGAGCTGTGCTAAGAAAACGGATTTTACAATCTGAGTCGAACACAAACATTTGGAGAAACAAAAATATAACAAAAACGAATGTGTAAAAACAGAAGTGATAATTGTTAAGGTTGATATTCAAAGTTTTTTCGTAGTTCCTTAAACTTTAAGTGAACACGTTGTGTCACACACAAAAACACCGTAATCACTTCGAAACTAAACGTAAAAACTATCGTAATTCCAATTGCTAAACCTTAAGAATCACAGTAACTAAACCCACTTCACAGGATAAACGTAAACTTTCGACTTACATTTCTTACAGAAAGTTTTACAAATATTTACAAAAGCGATATTATGTAAAAAAACTGACTTGCCTTAGTCCTTCTGTTCAATATTAGAATAAAACCAGAACGGCTTCAAATTTATAGGGCTTTTTCAATCACATGAACTCTGAAATGACTCATTTTTAAATCACATGTCTTCTAACCAGCATAACACTTACTGTAGCTAACCTTCACTAGTTTATAATGTACCATTCTTAATTAACTCTCCATATACTTACTAAAATACTTTAAAATGTAAAACGTGACTACTTTTTCTTGCAGTAAACGTGTTTTTTGTGCATTTAAACTTTTAAAATAAGACATACCTTATTTAATTAGTCTGATTTGGAAGCCATCAGTGCGTGGCTCGTCATTAACTACAAACTATCAGAATATATTTGTTTAGCGAGTCCAGCTTCCTATATTAATGTATACCTTTTTATAAATAAAATACTGAATGAACAAATACAAAGAATAATTACATTCAGTTACGTAAAAACATCTGGACACCTCTAGAAATACTTAACTGGGCAATAAAAATGGAATTTCAGCTATGTCAGAAGTGTTGGTCCCAACATCGGAAAATTAAGGTCGAGTTTACGAATGTTAACATTTAAATAACCTTTAATTTATTTCTGTTTAAGATTTATCACAATTTATATATATAAATAATTCTGGAGCCTAATCAATTAAAACTTAGATATAAAGGAACTTAATTCTGAAAGCTATATTAAAACTGAGCAAACTCATTACCTGTAACCAACGTCTACCTCCATTGTTAAAAATTTCGGCAGGTTTTTTTGGGAGGGTGGGGCGGGACACCTACTTACGCTGTTTTTTTTTTACATTGAACACGTGGTTCCACAATCCGTGAAGAGGGCCACAATTTAGCACGTGATTCCACAGTCCGTGACGGGTACCTGTCGTGGGATTAACAGAAGCGGTGCTCTGTGAGACAGTCCTATCGATTTGTGAGCTAGCACCGTGTAAACAGCTCATTCGCCCTACAGTGGGGAGTGTTGTAATGCACGTCTTTCAGCTTTGCCTGTTTTCCCTTTGCCTGTAAAAGTCAGGCAGTTGTGGGAAAACAAATCCAAGGAACAAAAGCCTTCGGGTTTGGTGAAAGAGCCCCCTTCTGTGCACTTTACTAATGCTTTTTTTTTCAAAAGCTCATACTGTATTAATATCATATCTTCTTGATCCTACAGTAGCATCCATCGTGAGTTATTCAGTATCACAGAAGCCATCAAATTTGTTCAAAGTGTACAGTACGAACCTTTAGCTATAGAGAAAGCAGTTCAAAAAGGAACAATGACATGTATTTTTAATAAACGATATTTTCTGGCCAGCAAATACTTGGGTATACAGTGTATTGCTCTTCTTTTGTTTACTGCCAAATGCTTAACTGCTTCCTATTAAAAACACTTTCATAAAGTTTTAAAAAACAATAACAAAGCCTTGTTGGATGTTTATATGATGTATTGTCCAACTTTAAAGTTATATGTAAACCATCTGTAATTAGTGTAAGGTCTTCTCTAATATTTTTCATAACAAGATTGTTTTGTTGAATATAAAGCTGCTACAGCAACACTTATTGCCTGAAACATTGTTAAATGCATTATGTCATATTAATTTTGTTCTCCAGATTATCAGTAGAGTCTGATTATTTCTGTTTGTACACATGTCATATACAGTATACATTATGTGTGTGTGTAATCAGCAAGACATGCACCAGACAAAACAAGAAAACTTTTAGAAATTCATACTCACTGTCATGGCACGCAGAGTAGAACAGAAATATTCTCCTTCCCAGTTTTTGTTGCCATCCTTTCCCTTGTTTGCAATTTTCCGAAGTGTTTCCTGACAGCAGAGCCGGGTGCATTATTAAAGCAGTTTTTCCACAACCAAATTATTCGGTGGAGTGAGCAGACAGAGAATCCCTTTGCCCTGAGTCAGGACAGACTGTTTAATGGCAGTGCTGGCTGTCTGCCTGAAGTTTATTGACAGAAATAAATACAGAAAGAAATAACGAGACCTTGACTTTTCTTTTTCTAAATTGAAATTAATTTGGCTGCAGAGGACAACGCAAAGTTCACACTGTAGGGACTGAAGTGTGAAGGAGTACACTTCACTCAGAGTGCTGGAGTTGCTTGGAGCTACAGAATCTGTGGAGCCATACCATTGCCATCCTGGAGCCATCCAGGTGGGGCTGCACACTGGTGGTGGTGGAGGGGATCCCCATTACCTGTAAAGCGCTTTGAGTGGAGTGTCCAGAAAAGCGCTATATAAGTGTAAGCAATTATTATTATTATTATTATTATTATTATTATTATTATTATTATTATTATTATTGTCATAGACTGTGCTCTTCAAAGAATTAAATAAGAGTAGGTAACGGAGATCAGCGAGGGACAAATACAGTATCTGTTTTGCCAAGTTTGTAGACTAGAAAAAAAACTCCTTCTGCTGCACTTTTCTGGTCCCATTCTAAAAGCTTACCTCATTGTGCATTATGGGTCTGTCAGTCTTTCAGAACAGCAGTAATGTCCCCCTGCGGATATTTGATCATATTCTTGTACATCTGCAATATCATTATGATGATCATTATCAAGAAATAAAAATACTGTACAACATCTGCTAGTCATATACAGTAGGTTATGTATTACTCTGCCACCTCTTGGTCAGATGTAAATTTAAATTTTTAAGTGATTATGTAAGAGACAACAGAGGTTTGAAAATGTTCTGCTGGGTAAAATAAAACTTGGTTCTATACTGACACTGTGTGGTAAAGTTAGTGCATTGCATTTAGCCTTATCCACCAGGATTTTCAAATATTTAATGCCTACTATGACTAGTCCTTACAACAGGATGAAATGAGGTTATGTTGAGTTTTCTAAATAATTGGTTTAGATAATTAGCAAAGACATGCTAGATATTCTGGGACTGTCAAATTATACTGGTCTATAGATCTGGTCTGTTACTGAACCCCAGATATTTTTTAACTGCACAGGGACTGCTGCAAAAGCTACTGTATACTTACTTCATATCATTTGAATTTCTGCATTCAGCTAGAGATACAGTACAAAATTAAACAAAACAGATAAAAACGATTTCACTTTCGAAATAAACTGTGATTCATGCTTTACAATAAAAAACTTCATTTTCAATAAGGCCTATTTTTATTATGATTTCTCATGTTTTGCCTCTAACATTTTCAGTTTAGAATTTAGGTGGCAGGGCAGTTAGTACTTCTGTCTCAGAGAACTGGGGTCATGGGTACATTATGTGTGGAGTTTGCATGTTCCCCTTGTTGGCAGGGTTCCTTTCATTGGGTGCTCCAGTTTCTTCCCACTTTCCAAAGACAAGCTAGCTAGGTGGATTTGTCTCTTTAAATTGTCCCTGTGCGTGTGTCTTGTCATTGGACTGGCATTCAACGCAGGACGTAGTCCTCCTTGGACCCCAGACATTTGGACAAGGAAAACCATGAATAAGCAGATTTTTGATAATGGAAGGATGACTGGATGGGTTTACTAAGCGAAATGTCCTTTGTTGCCACATGGACCACTAAATTGACTGCAAGGTGTGGTAAACGTACTAAGTACTGTATTGGGAAATTATTCACCATATACCATTAGTAATATATTATTCACAGACAAAAAATCAGCAGTATATTGTGTAATGTGCCAATTGAATGAAAAAGGGACAATTACATCACTAAACTAAACACCAATGATAAACATAGAGAATACTGTATATATTGGTTATATTTAGTGAACAGGACATGAATGTACAATTTACTGTAAGTAGGAATATGTGCATGTGACAGAAACCTTATTAAAATACACAATTCTTACCAGTACAGTAGACTAACTTGGCTTCTGAGAAAATCAGCCCTGGTGTGAGTGGGTGTGTGTTTGTTTGTGTGTGTGTGTCCCCTCTGATGGACGGGCATCCTATTCATCCAGCCTTGCGCCTGTTGCTTGCCAGGACAGACTCTGGCACCCCTGCAACCCTGTATTGAATAAATTGGATAGAAAATGGATGGATAGAAATATTTTCATAGTTTCCCACTTGTTAGCAGCCAAAAAGTTGCTGGGTGGGAACAATCCCTCAGATGGACCCTCGTGGGTCATAACACCCTGTTAATCAGGGTTTGGTCAGTCAATAGTGCTTCCTATCAGTTAATAATGCTGAAGGTGCATGAATGCCCTTGTGAGAGTCACATCAAGCAACACTGCTTCCTCGTTCACTGAGCAACGGAATAGTAGGACTGTGAATAAAGCCAGCAGAACTGAACACTTTCAGTACCCTTCAAATATGACCTTTCCTCCCATCCCATCCCATTCCCATTCCCATTGCGTATACTGTCATTTACTCCATACTCAGGAGATAATAAAAGATGCAAAAAACATTATATATGACATTGATCTTAAACCTCCTTTCAGCAAAACCTCTGGTATGAAAATGTCTTTAGGCTTGTCAATCAGTCAGTTTTGCATATTTAATAATTAGGCATGAATGCACGTTGCATTTAAAAAGTGGTTTATTCAAGTATGGATACAGTACTGCTCTGCAGTCTCACAGTTCTAGAATGCCCTGGGGAGACTCTCTGTGTGTACTGTGTGCACATTCTCCTTATCCTCACTCAGGGTATTGTTGGGAGAGTCCAGTTTCCTTCTACTTTCCAAGGACCCGGTGTACAGAACGTGCCCTGCGATGGACTGGCATCCAGTTCTGCGTGAAGTCTCACCTCAAATTCTATTCTTTCAGCTTACAACATCCCTTGCCAGGGATAACTAGCTTTCCAATAATAAATGGACAATATTGATTGTTTTTCTACCAATTTGATTAGTACAATGAATATTGATTAGACTGTTTCATTTTAATTATCTATTGATTTGTTTGTTTGTTTTTTTGCTGCAGCAGCATTTTACTGTTCTGGAACTTCAAGGAAGACAAGCAGCATTTAAGAATGGCAAATAGTAAACTTCTTGGGTATCCCAATAAATGAAGGTCATGGGTTTCAACAAGTTTTTCAGCTGTATTTATATACAGGTCCAGTAACAATTGAACAGGCAAATGAGACTACCATGATGTCAAAACATAATGCTTTCACTCAGTATGTCAGTAACACTTAACGTTATGCTTCACTTGACCTTAAAATCAATGCTAATTTATGCAGTTTGAAACGCAGACGAGTTTCAATATCCATGTTTTAATGGTCAAGTAGTTCTTTCTAATCATACTAATCATATCTCCCTTTGGAGATCTGTCAATACCTTTGGCCAGTTCAATATATGGGGCAGGGTCATTTGTTTTCTCCCCACAAACAATACAGAGTCACAGGGTGGACTGTTTACCGTTCAAGTCAAACGTGATTCTACAACTCCATGTGCGTCTGCTTCATGGGGCTTACGCTGTATAATGTGCCTCAGATGAACCTGATTTTCACAGCCCACACCTTGACTCAATTACTGGGCTGTTAGCAGCCATTTTGGCTTAGTCCCCACTCTTGGCACACAAAAGAGCCAGAGATGGCTGCCTCCCATGGAAGCCTCCCAAAGTCACTGTAAGTGAGACTTCCACTTATGATGTGGACACCCTCGCAGTAAGACATTACTGAAATCTTCTGCATTGAAATCTTCTGCTGTTATAATTTGAACATTCCAGTATTCAGCAGAGCTTTAGTCATTTTTGACGTGCTTTGATTCAAGACATTGAGTAAGAGGTCTTCAAAGGGAATGAGGTGATATACTCCCAGATCTAAAATAAGACAATAGCACTGTACTGTATGTCAGAGGAACTGTATCCAGGCATTTTTAAATGGAAACCATTATTATAGTGTAATTACAGTATGTTTTCATCTACTATATATATACAGCTGTTAGGACACAGAAACTGTTGTTGGTTATGACAGATTTTCATAAGTACCATAGATATCACTGAAGATGTTTATCATGAACGTAACACATGTAGAACTGTTTGCTTCATTTTCTTTTTCTTTGAGTAGATATGAAAAAAGCATTCGGTATGTACTGTAACACAACAGCTGTTACTGGCCTTGTTTGTGTAAGTGTCTGGAGGACTGCTTAAGGATGATTAAAAGAAAAAATAGGTATGAACATTTGATGCAATTTGGAGGAATTCAGGCGTTGGTTTTGCCCCATGAAGTTCAGGGTAAAAATCAAAGGGGGGCAGTGTTACTTCAGGGCAAGATGAGGTACTTCGGGATGGTAGAAAAAGCTGGATGCCCAGTCATGGTGGTAGTGTAGCTCTACACTTTCGGTGTGAAAACAGTCTCGTTACAGAGACCCAGGATGGTGGAAGAATATTTCCTTGTTCCAAGCCACGATTGGTACCCATATCTGTTCTGATATATGTTTTGCTGGAAACATTTCATGTGACTTGAAATTCATCACGCACATATCTTTAAAAGAAACTTGCAATATAAGCTTTTAAGATGAAAGAGAAATAACACAGACAGTTTTTAAAATATTTATTGCTGTTTTAAAGCAATCCATAAACAATATATTTATAAATGACCATGTTTAAAAATATGGCCACAAATTATATGTGGCTATTCAGTGTACAAAAAGACAGATAATGTGGGAAATTTAAATCTTGTTGCATTTAATAAACAGATGAACTGCAAAAACAACACAAAGAAGAAAATTAAAAACATCAAGCTTCACTACCCAGTAGGTTTAAAAATACGCATATAAACACATGAAAAGCTGCAACACTGTACAACATCCTTCACAGTTTCAGAAATATGTTTTTGTTTTAAAGTGATCCATCATGTCTAGCAAAATGTTTCAGATTATTTATGTCATAAAGATGCAAATGAACACAATTTCCCTTCCTCTTCTTTCACTTTTAGAAAGCATCTGACCCTTTCACTTTCACACTTTCATGTTTGTGCTGTTTAAAGTTTAAAACAAGCGGCTGCCTTCGAAAAACATACACAAGCAAAAACAAACGTTCATAAAGTGAAGCAAAACAGTAAAGAAAATGCTTATGGTGAACTGAAACCACATCAGATTCATTGCCCTTCACTGAGTGACATACTGTAAAGCCTACTGTATAACACTTTTTTCATTGTGTAATTATCAATGTTTCACCAATTAAAATCAAATTTGTGTCATTTGCCAAATGCATGATTTCAAGATTTAAAACAAAAAGCTAATTGATTACTATATTAGTGGGATAGAGTAATAAGCCATGAAGTTGGCTATCTTTAGCTTAGCATACTGTATGTTGTAAATGTCTAAAACATTCGCTTGCAGCTTGAAATTTATGAATCAGCTGATGCTAGGGTCACCCTGGCTCATACTGTATTTCTTTGCCACCTGTGACTGGGACTCACCAAGCAGAGCTGGCATGAATCAATGAGGGCAGAAATGCTGGGTACACCACAAACATGTAGTGTGTCAGACAAGTGACTTAAAAGGTAGGCATACTGTACTGGCGCATGTCTACATGTTTCATTCAGCTACATATCTGCTGTTCTAAGCAGGTGTGGTCTGAGTCACTGCTGGAGATCAGAGATTTAAAAAAATAGTTGCAACTCCGAATTACGTGGGTGTATAATTAAAAAGTGATTTCAAATTAAAAAAAGAATAAATCGTTTATTAGCTGATATGCAGATAATGATAACATGTTTTTCAAATAGTAGCAGTGTTTATATTTATGTTTGCCCCCTAGGATTATGGATTGCAACCCACCGTATGCTGTAGGTTTTAAATAAATCTGAGCCATTTTAAAATCATTCCTGTAAGGTCCTCTATGCACAAGTTTCAATAACCTCAATATCATAACATAAAACAGTTTATCATCGACTACCAAAATCACACTGTAAAGCCTGAGATTACGGCAGACACCGCATAAAGGTGGCAGAGAGTGCACACAACTACAGAACATCATAATGCAATTTGTCAGGCATCAATTACAAAAAGTAATACAGTATGTAATTTTAATACAAAAAGCTGTACAAGCCTTCCCATGCATCCTGGCTTTTAAAATAAAAAAAAAAGAAAACTGAATCATACACTAAACTTCAATGTACTGTAAGTTATCTATTTTCTAATTAAAGCAGCTGATAAATCAAAGAAATTACAGAATTACAGTATGTTGTCTGTAAAAGGGCCTGATCGACAAGCAAGGTCTTTAAGGGTCATCGTTCACTCAAAAATGTGATTTTATTTGTTACTCACACAGAGTAAAAAAACACACATCCATTATGTTCAGCATTACTGTTCTTTCGAGCGATGCTAATCTAATATAATATACACTGTCCCGTCTTGCAGCGCTGGGGGCCTGGGTTCAGTTCAGGACCTGCGTGCTGTCTGCGTGGTGTTTGTATGTTCTCCACATGTTTGCGTGTGTTTTCGCGAGGTGCTCTGGGCTCGTCCAACACTCAAAGGAAATACTGGTGGGATAATTGGCTTTTGGGAAAACTGGCCCTGGTGCGTGTGTGTGCCCTTTGATAGACTGGTACAGCACCTGTCCAGAGTGTACCCTGTCTTATACCTGTTGTTCGCCACGGTAGGTGTCAGCTCCCCTGCAACCCTGAATGGCAAGAAGCGGTTAGAAAATAGATGAATGGACTCTATAATACTATGTCGTTTGCCATTATAAAGTTGCTTAATTCTATTGTGTTGTCTGAATATCAAAATACAATATATTTCAGAAGAGGATCGGACTGATTAGGTCGAGTGGTTGTATAAAGCTGAAATGTCTCTCCTATCCAAGAACGTTTTGTAAAGAGTTGCTGTTCATTTTGTAATAAAATTAAATTAAATTAATTTTTAACTGCACAGAAGCTAAATATATTTGATGTTTTTGGTATGATATGTTTTAACATTTGTTCAGGAAAGTAAGTTTCTTGGTAGATCAAATGCAAACTTTCAATGCACAGTGAAGAAAACACTCTTCCAGACAATCAGTTCTTCCTGATGCAATAAATGCATTTATTAAAATGGACATGACTATTTATAGATTGTGTAAAAAATTACCACTGTTGCTATCTGTAATTAATTAGCATTGTAGAAATTAAATAAAATGTCAGTTCAATTATTTTACAAAGGATGCAATTGCAGGGTAAATTCTATTGCTAACTATATACAAAATGAAAGTGCTGTTAAAATGTGCTGTGATAAAACAATAATGGTTCACAAGAAAATGAAGGTGGAAAATCCAATCTGACAAATCTTTCAAAGATAACTGCCTTTACACATAAAATAATATCAACCAAGCCAAGACAATTCCAGCTCTCATCACTTTCTTCATCTGATGTTTCTCAAAGTGAAATAAATCAAGAACTTACCCACCTAGGGTATATTAACATTACCTTTGTTCAAAATCCTTTTGGAAACGCTGTTGTCAAAATAAATATATGCGTAAAAGCAGGTGAAGGTGATATTCCACAGAGCAGTTAAGCATTCATTTTTGTCCTTGGCATACAGTCTATTGTTCCTGCCACAATCACATGGCATTTTATATTTTTAGAAGTTTGTTTAACACAAGATCTTAAAACACATACTGTACATGGCTTGGGTCTTGTGCAGTGAAGGTTTTGGAAGAAAATATTCAGAACAATGGATATTCAGATATGTAATTCATTTATTCACATTTCTGAAAGGACTGAAAATGTGCTTTTGTTTTCCATCAAATGTTATGAATCTAAGGTGCTGATCACATCTGTAAACCACTGTTTCCCAGCCACACCATGAGTTACAACAGTTTTCAGAATTCACGCCCATTCGTTTCCACGGAGGGTCACCACCAGACTGCCTTTACATCACATTACAAGTACGACTGAGTACAATGTTCTGAGATCTGAGAATACAAACCTTTTCAGTATTAGTAAAAAAGTTAGTTACTGTAGGTTTGGATGCACTGGAACACAATGACTGCAATGTGGTTTCATTATTATATACCATACCAACACATTCATATTTTAATAATCTTTTCCAAACAGTGAAAGAAAAAGAAAATTTAAATAATTTATATATATAATTGCAGACTGACTCATATGACATGCTAGGCATGTTGAAAAAGGTGTTGCTATGTGAATCTATTCAGAGTGAAAAATTTGTATTCTTTAAATAAACATTTTGTAAAGATGTATAAATATTTTTTATATATATAAACATAAAATTGTACATTTCAGGTACACAGACACCATTTAAAATACTTGCACAGTTGTCTAAACCATGTAAACACCATCCCACACTGAATACATAAGCAGCTTTTACAACAGCTCTGTGTTCACAACACTGGATCACTGGAAGTCACATGAGAGACAACCAGAATGACAATATTCGCAAACAATTAGAACACAGCTTTAAAATTAAAAGGAAAAATGTCTAAACCAAAAATTACAAAATAACTAGTTGGCTCAATATTTGATCTGTTTCTGTAGTTTAAAACTCACTAATAAAAAAACAGACACTTGGAAAAAAATATTATTTTTTTTAGAAAATGAGAAAGAGCTATACAATATTCAAAGGTTCTAGTCCCAACTGTAATGTGTTTGCCAACTAGAAAAGAAAACACTTACAGGTAGGTCATGTTTCACAAACAGATGTGTACAGAGATTCATACAGATGTGTATAGGTCTTGATAAGACTAACAGTGAGCAATGGTCTATGTCACTCTTATTACTATGGGATGAAGAAACAATGGCACTTTTGTAATTTCACATTTTTAAAGCCCTTTGTACATTAGTGCCCCATTGATATACTGTATGTTATATCAGTAAACATCAGTCATCTTTTAAGACACCAATAAGAATTAAGTGATAGATGAACAAAAGATAAAACTGTTCAGCAGACACCCGGGTTTTGTGTTGATGGGAAATGCAAGTCAAAACCCTTATCTACTTGTGGATATCCACACCACATGGAACAGGAGTCTATGTTATGAAGGGTCCCGTGGAATTCCTTTATGGAAAATAACAGATTGTCTTTGCTGAAATTGCTGTTTGCGCCGTTTTCTTTTGTCCCACTGGCACAGAAGTATCATTTTAAAAGTGGTTCGGAAAGTTTTATTGCACAGGGCATAGCACATGGGATTTACTGTGCTGTTTACATAGCATAACCAGTATCCCAAAGCCCACAGTGTTTCCGGGATGCAGTTGTCACAAAACGTGTTCACTAGCACCATGATATTGTATGGTGTCCACGTTATGATAAAAGCGAACAGGATTGCACTGAGAGTCTGTGCAGCCTTCTTCTCTTTGACAAGTGACATCCGTTTCCGTTTTGTGATCTGTGTTCGTGCTTTTGAAGCAAAGCGTTTGGCCATTGCGGCGTCCTTGAAGGATATGGGCATGGATGAAGACTTGGTGGCGGAAGAGACTGTCTCTTCTGTCTTAGGCGTTTGTATGGAGGGCATCGACTGCACTGGCATCTTGGAGAAATGCTGGTGGTAATTGTTGTCTGCCTTTTCCTCCTTCTCTTTCCTGGAAAGGCCTTCCTTTCGATCCACTCCAAGAGGGTCCTCCTCAGACACCTCTAGATCATCAGGGGAAGTAAGCTGGGAGTTGACAGCTGCCTTAATACCAGGTAGGTTCAGAACAATGGAGTAAATGGCTCGGGTTTCAGGTATTTCTTCTTCATCTGAAGAGCCTGACTGATCCAGAGAAGCAGCTGCATCATTGTTATTCCAGCTGTCACTGCTGCTGTGGTCCTGTTCACCTTCACTGCTGTGCTTCCAGGACATCATTATTGGCCAGAAATTAAAACGACCTTGTTTTCTTCTAGCAGACCTCTTCAGAGATGGTTGCGTTAATTCATAACTGCCACAGCTTCGGGAGCTACCTGTCTGGTGGACAAAGTGTGTGGTCTCGGCTTCTCTGCCAGACGCCTGGAGCCCCGCCAGTTCTTTAGTGCGCTTCTCTGTTTCCTTGTAAATCCGCCAGTACAACACAGTCATTATGGTCACAGGGAGGTAAAAGGCAGCAATCGCGGTGCAAAAGGTGATGATGGGCTCCGAGAGAAACTGGATGTAGCACTTATCAGATGGCACAGTGCGTTCTCCCACAAAGTACTGCCAGAACAAGATGGCTGGCGCCCACAAAACGAAAGAAATGGACCATGCCAGGCCAATCATTATGCCAGCCCTTTTGGTTGTTCTTTTAGCTCTGTAGGTGAGTGGTCTGGTCACTGAAAAGTACCTATCAAAGCTGATGACTAAAAGGTTCATGACTGATGCATTGCTGGCAACATAGTCAATGGCAAGCCACAAATCGCACGCCCAGTTGCCCAGAGCCCACTGATCCATTATAATATATGTGGTGTAGAGGTTCATCGAAATTATGCCAATGATCAAATCTGCAAATGCAAGACTAAGCAGAAAATAATTATTGACCGTCTTTAGCTGCTTGTTCACCTTGAAAGCTACCAAAACCAGGATGTTACCAATGATAGTCACCAACGATAAAAGGCCGGTAAAGAAGACTATGAGGATAACCTGCCAGACGGTATGTCCCCCGAGGGGATCGGTTGTTGGAGGGGTTTGAGTGGCGTTATATAAGGATGTCAGATTTGGGTTCCCACTATTAAATGAATCATTCTCCACACTATTAATGTGCTCGTGCCATCTGCTGTCTTGAAGAATTTCTGCATCTTGGAAGCCTCTCATTGTGGGGGAGTTGCTGGTTAAAAAGGTGTGTTCTGTGCTGTTGTACCTCAGGTTCATTTTGACGTTCTGAAATATTCTGTAAAACAGAGCAAAACACCATCACAACAAGATTTAACATTTGGTTTAATAGCTAACAAATCCTATTCTGTGGTACTAACATTAAACATTATTTAAAGTTTATTTAAGCAAAGTAAATATTTAATGCTGGATTCTACCCAAAACACAAACAATAAACTAATGTGTTATGTGCTGAATCTCATTGTTACCCTCTGCTCTCTTAGTTTAGGTTATGTAAGAATACCAAAACCTGGCTATCGCAATTAGATGAGAACACTATGAAAATCCAAAATCTGAGTTACAATTACAGCAGGTAAATGGTTGCCCTATAATCACAGTTAGAAAACAAGTTATGTATAGTGAATTACAATGTGATATTTGCCATTTAAAATAATGAATATGTCTTCCTCATACTTGGAATACTAATGTTGTAAATGTCTTTATCAAGCCTATAATACTATTATATTTCAGCCCAGAGACCACACTGGCCAAAGCAACCATGGGCAATCAAAAGAAATACATTTTTTCATAAAACTCAAATAGAAGCAAAAATCTTCAACTATTAAAAGCTTTGAGTATTAATTTTAAATGGCATTGAGTGTGGGGATGTGACTGTAATTTAATATTCCCCACTCTTTTGCAAATGCTCTTACTGTATCTTATCAATTCCAGGCATGATTCTTTCAAATACCTAGCTTTTAACTGTGTTGTGTGCACGAACACTCTACTTTTTAAAATGCATTTGAAAGTACATACACAATTATAAACGATTTGATCTTTTTGATTTTCCTAATACAATGCCAGGGTTTAGCAAATGGCTGGAGAATCACAAGTACAGTGACTTTTTATGCAAATTAGTCTAAGGGCAAAATTCTTTTACAATGAAAAAGCTTACATATTACAAGTATGCAGAAGAAAACACACGTGTGAACACAAAATATAAATAAAAACATTGTTAACATTTTTATAACATTTCTTCTTAAAGCATGAAATCACCTTTGTTGCCTGCCAGTTCATCAGAAGCCAGTTCTCTACAATTGTTATGAGAAATTCAATCCAGCAGGTGGAGATGCAGACTTACTTTAGAGATGATGGTGGAAAAAAAACACCCCACCCTGACTGTTAGCCTGTAGTGTTTACTGTATATTTTTACATTTAAAACATTCAATCTTTAGAGGAGAATAGGGATCATCATAATGGGTAGAGGGTCAGTCATTTTCAAGAGGAGAATTTTTAATGATAGGTATAATTTCTATTTCAAATTCAACTGTTTTTGACATCTTTTGTTTGGATAACCAATGTATAAAATATTGAGACAGCATCTTACATATATAGTATCTATTATTTTATTTTTCATACTGCTTTAATTTCTTAATTCCTTAATTTCTTTATTTATTAATGATGTTAAAGCTACAACGAACTGTGGAATATATACTGTACTATGACGCTATTTATCATGTTAATAGTAAATGTTATACAATCCTTACAATTAGATTTTAATCCGAAACCATTTTAATCTGTTTGGGGCACATTATTATTACAGTATGGACTGAGTCTGTTTGATAAGGCACGTGTGGAAGAATGTTTAGAACTCTGGGCTTACACTGTAAGTACAAAGTTCTGGATTCAAATCCTGGGAGAGACACTTGTTCTATCCTTAAGCAAAATACGGCACTGCACTCAGATCACTACAGCTGTAAAGTGACCAGCTCGGATAAAATGCTTTGGATAAAATCGACAATAATCGATTATACAATAATAACAATAATCCATCATAATTTAAATGTTGCATCTGATTTTGTTTCATTGGAGGAGATTTAGCTTATCACACACGTATATACTGTATACAAAGTACCTGTATCAAATTATTTAAATATATTGTTGAACATTTTCATATACGTTACATTGTTTCACGTAATCATAGAAAAATAATGCAGTCATGACAAAAGATTGTATTGTCTATTCCTTTATTTTTTATTAAGGATTAAAACTGTATTTAAATAAAACCCAAAAGACATGCTTGAGTCTTTCATATAAGAACAAAATACAAATGTAAATTAAAGTTAAGTCAGCATATAAAATGGAAATCAATAAATTGTATATACAGTATATACTGTATACAGTACAGTAGGATGCAGTGTAGATCAGTCGTTTGAGCTTTGAACTCATAACTGGAAATTATGGGTCCTTATTCTAAATCTAGGACTATTGCTTACCATTGAGCCAGATGCCTCATTAGACTGCTCTACGAAAATACTCTGCTGTATAAATGGGTGCATATACATTTTTAGATAAAAAACATCAACCAAATAAATGAGTAATATTAGCATATGGCTGGAAGCAGCACTGACCAAGATATAAAGATGTAACTGAAAGGCAAATGCATCTTAATTACTTCATGTCTTCTAAAGTAACTTCCTTTTAGAGACTCACAATGCAGATACAAAGAAGTGTCGCTTGATACAATTTAAATATTTCAAAATGTTTTTAGAGATACTTTCATTAATTTATATCCAAAATATTAGTTTTTCCAAAATGAGATTTTTTTTACATCCTATACTTAAAATCCACATTAATAAGCCTCTTATCTTTGAAGATCAGTTAATTTATTTACTCTTTACATAGACTCTAGACATTTGGTTTCACAGTACAAATCAAAATCTATTCTGAGTAGCAGCATCCATTCAAAGCTGTCTGTTAATCTCATTGATAAGTCAGAGAATGAAATGTTACTGGATGGGAGCCAAGGACAGGCATTTTTGAATGGATAAATTCCAAGCCAAAAAAAACCCACTTCAATAAAGAGTTTTAAAACTTTAATTAAAAAAAAAAACAGAAGCCACTGTGAAAGAATGACTGGCAGGCTGCCATATTAAAGGCGATGTCAAAGTCAAGATCAGTCCGAACATTTCCTACTGAGGATTGCTACATACTCAAACAATTGAGTGAATCAAATACATTTTCCTACAGTGCTATACTGGAACACACTGAAAACAAAGCTGTACAGAAGCAAAATTAGTGGAACCAGAAGTATGAAAACAAAGTTTTAGATTAAGGAGGACCAGGCTCCCTAATACAAATCCCTGCTGTGGTCCAGTAGTTTTGTGAAACTCCACTCACATTAATGATTAATATCTGCTCAAGGCCAGCTCTGTGTATTAATTTGTGAGCTACAAAATGTCCCCCAGAACAAAGCAAAATACTACAAGACAAGAAAGATTGAGAATGCATTGATTTTGCTATTGGTGCTTGTAACATATTACTATCGGAGACACTGATATGTTGGTGATTCTTCAGTCCTCTTAGTTCCATGATCCATTCAGACCAGATTAATCAAATAGTTTTGCTAGGCTATGAGCTATAAGCCCTAACATGTGCGCGTGAGATAAGCAATTACAGTATAGTCCAGAAGGCGTGAAAAATAGAGTCAATTTATAGGCTTCATGGAATGAGCTTTAAGCTACCTATGACCAATTGGTTAGATGAATGTGCAAAACTCGATATTCCTAAACACCCTGACTCACTCATAAAAAAACACCTGTTGTTACACATGTGACAATACCAAAGAAGATTTTTCAATTTTATGAAAAGCTGAGCTGAGCAAAATAGAAAATATTTATGAAACAATTATTATGATGTGAAAAGGTAATTAAAAATACGTATTTCTGGCTAGGTACATTAAATGTAACATTCCATCTTTGTTAATTTGCCGCATTGGCATTTAATGGCATTTCTGTGCCTATAAGGACTCCAGATCATGATGGACCTTCTGTGTTTTGCCCCCAAAGTTTTGATCTTTGAAATGCCAGTAGGTAGGCTTCAATGTTGTAATTCAGTGGCATGATCTGTAATATTAATAACAATTCATAATCTTAATTATAATTTGTAATAAGTGACAAGGGTGCATAGTCTCTCACATTGTACTAGCTGCTGCTTTATTTTTTATTTATTCCTATCCCATTACAGGTACAACTGTTGAGCGGCCTGTAGCTGTTTCTAAAAATATTCAGGCTGGACTCAGTTACCCTCTTGTTGTGCTGTCAGTTGGACTTGCAAGGTGGCCTGGGTGCCTAGGTGGAGTTTAGGAATCTCTTGCTGTGCCGTTATGACTTGACCACATCTGTGATTTTAAGACTTAATCCCACTACTGACACCAAACATGACATGGTTTCTACAGTATATGGGACAGGGTGGTCAGGGAATCTGTCGCAAGAATACTCATCATCAGGGAAAAGATTCTACTGCATCAGGCAAAATCCATATCAATCAGTCCTGCTACAGATAGACACTATTCACTTTCCAAGGAAAAGATGCTGGAATACTTTGTCCAGTTTGAGCCTTTGTGGAAGACCTTTAATTTAAAAACAAAACTGGCTGAGGTGAACTTCCAAACATAAATGTCTCTCTGCACCATGGTATTAAAGTGAACTAGTCACTGACAGTGGACAGATTTAAGAAAAGTCTGTACTGAAGGAAAAAGGATTTTCCACAAAATGCCAAATCTGAAAGTTAATGTTGTTATCATGAGCCTAAAGACATTTCCAGTAGTGCATTTAGGAGTCTGTTTGTAAAACACACTTTCATTCATCCTGCAGTTGAAAATCATACTCGGTTAAAATGAGGCTGATTGAATTTCATGTGCCCATGATGAAAGTGATCCTGGTAGATTGTTTAACCCATTATTTGTCCAGGGTCTGTTACTGTTCCTACCAAGCTTCTGGAGGCCTCTTTTGGCAAATTAAGAGATGATCTTGTTTTCATTCTGGATCACAGGCACACTGCCACACATGGAAAATATCTAAATTACATAATTACATGCACCTACTGTATGTCTATGGTGAGCCATATGGTGGTACAGTACATCACTAAAGAGCGCATGGGTTTCAATACTCATAGTCTCATTATATTCACTCTCAAACGTACAGAGTGTCAGTATACTAATGCAACATGTGAGAACACAGAACTCCTTTGGAATTTGTGTTGTTCGGAGCAGACCTCACTAGAATGAAACTTACATACATAGAAGCTGAAACACCATCATTTGAGCAAACCCTATGTTTTATCATAGAATCTGCAGAATGTCACATTTGCCTTGGTCAATTCAATCAATACTTACAAAACTACTGCACTTAAAAGAAGACACATCGATTTGGTATAGGTGTGTCTATGGTCTCCTTTTCTGTTTGGTGTAGGAGTCTCATTAACTCTGTTTCAAAACGAGACCCCTCATTTTCTATTTTAATCAACGTTTTATATAGTATTACTTAGTAACTAAATCTTTACAATGTACTTGACATTCCTACCGTATATGAAGTATAAATGTCCACTGCACACTTTTATAAATACTCTGTACTTGATTTATCTTAATCATTTTCCACTTTAACAGCCATGAAAAGCCATTAAAATGCTAAGCTTTTATCCTCATTACTTGTCACTTTCCAAAGAAATATCAGTCAACACAGCCTAGTCCCTGGACAGCCTGTAGCATGTTTTGAGGCTAGACAGCCTGTTGTCATTGATCTGAATCAAAGATGACATGAATTACAAGTGCTTTGTAATGACTGTGGTAATGGCCTTGGGCCATCACTGAGTGCCCCATGCTGGGGCTTAGAAGGAACCAGCAAAATGTCACTGTATTTATTATTCTCAGGTTAACCTGACACATGCAAACTATCTCTCCAAATACATCCCTTGGATTAGACTGACAGCTTTCCTATGCCTAACATGTTGGACTTTGAAAAGTTCTACTGTCAAACATAAAAAAGCTAGAGTACGTTTCCTTAATTCTGCAAAGACACTAACATTTTTTATACAAACTGCCAATAACATTTTAGAGGGAATTAGTTTGTGATTGAGAAGGATTATTTTAAAAGACATTTTAAACAAACTGAAGACATTTCAAAATGTACAGTATTTTTATTGCCAATGTCAGTTTAGTTTCATATAAAGTATGAAACAATTATTATCACATTCGGCATATTCAGTGAGTGGATTATTTCCAAAACAAGTAAAATTTTAATTAATGTTATAGATTTGTAGATTTAGGGACTAAACAATTTTTCAAAAAGTGGCTTAATTTTACTTTGTTTTGCACAGTCTGACTTCCCTGAATTTGTTCTGTTGGTGAAGTAATTTCTCACTTGTCCACCTGATCTACTTGATAGTGGGGCTGCCTGACTGTGTGTAGATTCACACTAATTAACTATACCCCTGAACATTTTCGACACACTGTAGGAACACTTGCCAGTTGAGTCTACTATCCGGAGTTCAATGTGAAGGTTACTGGCTGAGTGCATACTGTCTGAAGAATGGAAATGTCAAAAAAATAAAATGTGTCAGAGCTGAAAGCTGAAAGCTATTGATCGGGTAAAAAAAAGTTAAGCTCTGCAAGTAGATGTAGCACTACTCATGATTTTGAAGCCAACACATAAAATGAGTAGTTGGACAAAAGATAAAGAGAAACTCTATTGATTCATTCATTAATCTGTCAATTGGTAGAAAAAACACAATATAAAAATTAACACCGATTATTACTTCTTCATTTTGCACTACCTTCACTTTCCATAAAAACTTAATTATATATTAAGTTTTATTTAGTATAATGCAGTAGGTACTGTTTTTACCAGCAGGATGCAGTTTTTTATACCTTATAACCTAGACTTGGAAGGTCATAATCTTAACAATCTGAACAAATTAATTATTGGCTTAATTAGAGTAATTTGATTTTTTTTAAGGTGATGTCTACTAAAATTTCCACTTCATTCAACTAGTCAAGTAATTTCTTACTTTTCCTAGTGCTGCTTTCGGTGGTGGATGAATTGGATCTTGTCCTACACGAAACATGCTTTAGGATCTGTGGAAAAGATCCCAAATACAGTACCTACTGGATTGATTGATGTCTCTACATTGTCCTGTATGCTTGTGTTCCCAGCATTCTATCTCAGGTATTGTCCTACCCTGATACAGTACCTCTGGAATATTGTAGACTGCTGCAATGCACAGTAGAAATATACAGTACAATATAGCTTTCTGCTAATGCATCTGTGTATAAAGTATTTGTTGTATGTGCATGTATATTGTGTATACTGTTTCATTATAAATTACAAAGAGCAGAGTGGATGCATATGTGAAAAATGTTTGACATACTGTACTAAATGAGGTCTATTGTCTGCAAAATAGACTATTGTTAAAAAGGTACTGTACCTGATTGTTATAACATTTTAAAAATCACAAAAGGAAACAAAATTGTGTATTAGCTTAAATACAGCACCTGATCACAAAATGAAATGAATTTAAATTCGTAAAATTGCATATCTTTCCACATTTGATCAAAAATCTCTAAATAATTCACGACTCTTAATTCAAGGAAATGGCAGTAACTATTTGTTCCATTTAACCTTGTTTACATGCTTTTATTACTTTTGGTAGGAAGCCGAGAAGGAAACAGTATTTTACTGGAACCTTTGCTGCAGTAATTAAAAATGGATTTTTCTTTTTTTATTCCAAGCCTTTCTTGGAATAACATGCATTATATTTTGTAAACAGTAATGAAGAGAGTTTTAGCCAACCTCCTATCTTATCTCCCTCTGAAGGCATAGAAGAATTAATGACAAATTCTGCAACCAAGGAGCTCTTCACTTCCTTTAATCTGACATGTGTCTGTCCTTGATCAAAAGATGCCCAACCCAGCTCTGCAACTCACCATTGGCCTCATGGCGTCATCAGTTTTCTCCTTTTTTGGCTTCCTGAAAATCAAAATATACTGATGGAAAAAAGAAACGCAACACCTCCTCCTCCACACTCTGGCCCTCCCGTCTGCGTGGGACAGGCTGAAGAGTGACTCATCCGTGAGGAGGACCTGAAGCCACTGATGACGAGTCCATCGCAGCCTGTCTGGCCCAAGCCAATTGGTGTGACGTCTAGGAGGTGTGAGCAGAGGGCCTCCGACAGGTCGTCTTGCTCAGAGGCCAGAAGCATGGAGCCTCACTGTCCTGTCACTGATGTGGGCATTGTGTCTGTTGGCAGTTTCAGCAGCATTACGGGTGGCAGATCTGAAATGATCTCTCAGATGGACCAGTCTGATGTGTCAGTCCTGCTCTGGTATGGTCACTCGAGGGCAACTGGATGTAGGACAGTCATCTGTCCTGCTGGTCTGCTGAAACCTTTCCTGCAGTTGGGACACAGTGGAGCGGCTTACTCCATAATGTCTGGCAATGCTGGCACATGACATGCCAGGTTGCAGCATGCCAGTGGCCCTCTCCCTTGCTTCTGGTGACATTCGAGGCATTATAGAATGCACAGAAACTGACAAAGTGTGGCTTTTTTCTTGCAGAGACCTAAGCTTTGAATTAAGGCCTTTTTAAAGGTGACCTGATCTGGCATTGTTCCACCTGGACCTCGTTGGGTAAAAGTGCACCTAACGAGCTTTTGTGCGATTGGCAAGTTGCAATACCTCACTGCACAAGCTGTATTGCTGGTCAGAGGGACAACTTTTTGTGAAAGTACTGTACATAAGCTGAAAATATACTATTCTCATTTCTGTTCTGTTTGAGACAGAATTAGTTGAGTCCATTAATGCTGTTGAATGTTAAAGGAACTGTAATAAGCAAAATCTATCTTTTTTAAATCCACGTTGACTATCCCGTAGAACTGTATTACATACAGTAGAGATAAAAATATTTAGATCTTATTATTCTATCTATAACATTAATGTAAAAGAAGTAAGATTTATTCATCTGTAATCATTTTGTTTGGTTCAGGCTTTCCAAGAATGGGTAAAAAATCTGCAAAAAGTCTCAGGAGGTAAAGTTGACACCATGTGTCTCCATTAATTCACTTAGCCAGTGCTTGAAGCAAAATTAGAATCTCTTTTATTTCACACAGCATTGGCTCTCAATTGCAAAGCAGTAAAAAGTAAGCAGACCTTTTTCTTTAAAGTTTTAACAACTATAATAAAATATCATAGCTATGTTTAAATAAATGCTATGCACAATGCCTTTTGAAGCACTATTGCCATTGGTATTCCACATCATATACTCTATTGCTTTGAGTCAATGTAAAACAAAATACACACAATAGTTCCAAAAAGTGGATTTTTGCTTACCTGTTCATCTGACTTGAGACATAAACTGACAATTAAAGTACTGTTTATTGTGCCATGCATACTTTCCACTTTTTGTTGCTTTAAAGCTTGCAGTCGTGACACTTTGAAGTAGCAATGAATAATTATGAAATACTTATACCACACATTAAAAAAACAAAATAGATAATTAATATGGAAAAAAATTGAAAATAGAGAAGTCATGATTGCCTAAGTATGCAACTTTTGCTGTTGCAAACCTAATTTAATTGAATTGCTCAAAATTACCTTAATGAGCCAGACAATTAGCTGAGTGGTCTCTGCCGGTGTGCAATAATAGTGGTTGACATGATTTCAGAATACAAACACCTGTCTCTGCCACTTTCCTTGGTCAGGTTGTGAAATCTAAGAGGCTTTGAGAGCAAGTCAGGAAAAAATAATTGAAAAGAGGGTAATATTGAGTTAATTAAAATTAAATTAAAATTTCATATTTGAAAAAGGTAAAACATATCTGAAAAAGGACAGTGGTTACATACAGTATACAACTAACTAACAACTAACTATTTTGAAAAAGATGCAAGACTGAAAGTAGATGTTTATACCACTATTATCACGCCCAGACATCACTCTAAAGCTCAAAATGTTTAAATACCTTTTATGGTTACTGTTTGCTTTTATCACAATCTTTGGATTTTTGCCCGAGTATTTTTTTATTTCTTTTCCTAAATAAAGTAGGGTCAGATAACAGGCAATGGTAAAGCATGTGATTTGGAAAATGATTTTTTAGAGCCGCTAATTCTGTAACTGCAGCACTCCTAAAACATTGTCATGCTAAGTTATCATGACAATAAATGATAAAATAGCAAAAATAAGTCAGGAGATGCCAAAAAGTACTAATTCAACAATTGTAAGAGTAAAATTCATCTTGGTTTTGTAACATGACTACAGTACATGATTGTAAACTGTTTGGGAAATTAAACATTTTCTGAATGCTGCATGAACATGAGTTTTTATTTTTCGGACAGACTCTAGAGCAAAGATTTAAAGGTGTGATACCCAACATTTTTACTTTAAAAATGCGACCATGTACAGTCACAACATATCCAAGAGTGTGATCACTTCAAAGATCCTTGTGCTGGGACTGCAGATCACAAATTATTCAAAAGATCTGAGATCTTCAGTCCTATTAAGAACCCTGGTTGAGACAGAAATTTCTTTTAGGCATTTTGAATTAAACATTAAATTAAAAGCAGCTCTATTTACAGTAACAAATGTGTATTATTAATAATTCAAAGAATACTTCTGAGCTAGAAACTGTAAAATATATTGTTCAAAACTAGATTTGCCTTTGGATTTGTCCTTCTTCAATGGGAAGCAAAGAAAACCTTTTCTAATTAAGTAGAGCCAATTAAACTTAGCACTGGAAAACCCACAGCCTGATATAAGTTATATATTATAACTTATATATTATAACTGCCCTTTCAACCTGACCGCACAGAACTTATGACCAAGGCTGTTCACAGACAAGACAGTCAAATGTACTTTTATTATAGTTGCTACCATGAGAAACTATAATCTAACTTGTCTTTATTTTGAATTAATCTCTCCTGTATATTGGTCAAGAGTTCAATTTCCTTAGAATATTCCCACTGCAGAGAAAGCAGGTCATCAGGGTTGACCAAATGTTCACCCTTGTCAGGCCCTTTGAATGTGAGGTACAACAGATGGATGCATACTGCCTTCTTTTATTTTCACATTTATTTTTAAGAGGAATGAATCTGACACACTCTAATATTGGGGAAATTACTTTTATTAATTTCTAATTTCTAATGGACAAAAATGTCTATGATAAATTACTAAGATCTCTACTTCATATAATACTGTTTTACTGAAACTATTACAAGGGTGTAAGCAACCAAGTATGGATAATTTCATTGCAAATACTGCACCATAGAGTGTACACACAAGCATTTTAATTACAAACTTGCTAGAGGCTATTTGCTTTGTTTTGTGTACTTTTAGTTAATATTTTATAAACCCAAGTGTCTTCTGTGGTGTGGGATCCACAAGGTGTGCATTTCATTTTTATTTAGGCATTCTATACACAGCAGATCATTATAAATGAGTCCTCACAGACGGCTTTTATTCAGTAAACACAGCTTCTTCACAATACTTGAAACAATGCAGATGATTAATGGACAATAGCCCTGTAATGGCATAGTGTAGATTTTATAGACCAAAACTGTATATTGCAGTTCATGTTTTGAAGGTAATGGACCACGAATGCTAATGGCGACAAGGAAAGATAGATGAATAACACAAATGGAGAGCAGCTTTGTGTCATCCCAACAGAATCCTGGAGAGAAAACAGTATTAGTACATCTTATGTTCTAGATAATCTGTTTGGTGCACTGTACTGTAGATCCCAAACTACACTGGCACACAGCATTTTCATTCTGATGCCAAGGACAAGACCAGTGGTAATTTTTCATCTTACACAATACAAGTCAGAAGAATTAATGCACTACTCTACAGGGATATACGTTTAGAACAGATCACTGATCAAAGACCTATCACTCAGCTTAACTGTGATTAAACTTGACTTTGTTGAAACCTTAGTTTTGAAAGCACTTCAAACAATTCTAGGAGACTTAAAGTAATGCTGATCATTCCAAACATAATATATGTTGGTTCCATTCAACTTCAGCAACTTTAAAAGATAGCTTTGAGTATGATACCATACTGATCCAGATCAGAATGAGAACTGAGACCGAATTTTATCACATTACAGCATAAATTCTTTTCATTCTTTTCTGATCCTACTGTAAGATAGGATCACTTTATTGGCCATTTACAATTTCGTGTATTAGGAATTTGTCTTTTCGCATACCCCAACTTGCTCTCCATGAGATATACAGAAAGGGAGAGAAGCTTGGGGTCAGAGCATTTGGGTTTAAGGGCCTTGCAAAGGGGCCCAACTGAGTAGGATTCCTCTGCCGGCTTCAGGATATGAACCAGCAACCTTCAAGCCACAGCCACAGAGCCACCACACCACCCTACTGCATTACTGTATACTGTAATCCAGTGTTCAACATCATCAAGCAATACAGAATGGAATTGAAAATTTCTTTTTCCAAAGCAGCCAGTTATGTTTTGTTTCTGACATGTTGGTGCTGCCTGTGACTCTGCAGGGCGAGATTCTGTAGCTGTGGTGCGGCGGCCAGTTACATCATCATCAACCTGCCTCTCTACACCGGCTGCCACAGAATTGAATCACCTGGAGACAAGGAACATCTGAAACTGGTTTACAACCACACCTGTTCCAGGTGATCCTCAGTATAAATGCTCTGACCTGCCAGAGCTCGGGGCTCTGTCATTGAGTTTTGACACCCAGCCCGTCTAACTTTGCCTCCGTGTTTGTTGCAGAGTTTCGCCATGCTTGCACTGCCTTGTGGGCTTGCTATGTTCCGACCTCCTGCTGTCCCAGGCTGTGCTCCCTTGGCTTTGTTTACTGTGTGCGTCTCTGGGCTGTGACCCTGGCTTTGAACTTGCACTGAACCTCGACCTACTGTATTTCCCGGACATTCCCTTGGGCTTTGCTACAGTGCCTCCCCGTTTTGGCCCTGGCCTGTTTCGGATTGCGCTTCTGGACTGTCTTTGCCTGCATCATGCCCTGGTCCCCTGCCTAGCCAGAGCACCACGCATGCCTGTGCGTGGCCACTCAGCTCTCCAGGCAGCAAGCTGCTGGCTCCTTGTCCCCAAAGTGCGCTCTGGCTGCTCCCTCTCAGTACCGCACTGCTCTGGGCTATTCCCTGTGTGCTGCTCTGCGGGGCGGGGTGGGCTCCCCGACTTGGCTGCCTTTCATCCACCGACTGGGTTCTTAATGTTCCTCATTAAGAACGCCATGAGTCCCACATCGGTAGCGTGACATGACATTTCCTATTTATTTATATTCTGCCATGATTTACTCTTGACTATTTATTAATGTCGTTTTACCTTACTTTGGTGTTTGTGTTTATATTGGTACATACAGTATACTATACAGTATATACAGTACTATAGCATGTGAATATACAGTACTGTAACATCTCTACAATAAATAATTACAGTGTTTACAGTATGCTTAGCTATGACTCATTCCATAAAATTCGGTGGAAAGTTAACCTTTCATTTACAAAAGTCTAAAAGCAAAAAATATAACATACTGTACATGCAACAATAACAAATATAACATGACAATAATAAACTAAAAAGGGCAAAACAAAAATGTGAAAATTCACAGCTACAAAACATTTCCTGCTACACAGCATATTCTGTGATGCTTTTCATGTGTCTGAAGTAAGTTTTGGGTATTCACACAGCAGTCTATCACTCTACAAAGCAATAGCACTTTAGGTTCACTGAGAAAAATAAGATAAATCTACAGCTCTATAGTTCTGAATAGGAACACACAGTAATGCACCACTGTCTGTATTCAAAACTAGGCCCCCACATTTATGGTCTCCTGGGGTGAGTAGTGAAACAGCAATGGGGAGTTGACGACCAAAATCCCATTAAAGACAGTTCACCAGTTTTTAACTTTCTCAGAGAAGCCCCCATACCATCTTTGTCATTGGCTCCTCTCATTTAAATCATCCAGCCCCAGGGTGACTGTGTTACCCACAACCTACAGTGATATCTCTCCCAAACACAAGATACAATGTTAGAAAAACAAAACTGTGAAAGACAAATACTGTAAAAACCAAGTAGGACTCAGTATTTATACTTCTTTATGAAGAAACACAGATCTTGTACTTAAAATGTAGCCATTGTGCCGGACATCAATAATTACTGTACTGTACATCCTTACATATCTGTACTTTGTACTACAAAAAGTAAGCTTTTAGATTTTTGGATGTGCAGGGAGGAAAAATGACTAACAAAAACACCTGGCAATGGGTGAATGAGACAGGATGAGTAAGTGAAATGGACTTTACAACACTTCAAAGTAGTAATCTGAGTTCTTGTGATCAAGTTTTTGATCGCCTGATTAAAGGTTTCTGAACGGCAGGCATCTTACTCAAATGAGACTGCATTAGTAACAATTTTTGTTATAACTGTAGAAAATACTAGCGTAGACCCTGAACAAACGGTTGAAAGATATTTATAGAAACATGATTCATGGTTGAGTGTAACATGTCTAAGTCACAGCAGTTTTGCACAGCAGTTTATACCTTAACACACTTTCTACCGCACATAGAAGGTGAGAAATGTATTCTGTGCTCAACCTTTTGTACACATTGTGTTTCACTGTCATGCCTTAGAAAGTGTTAAAGGGCTCAAGGGGCTTAATGAGTCTTGAAATCCCAAATCTCAAAATCACTGTGCTTTCAGCCTTTTGCCAACTGAAATAAAAGGATCAGACTTCAAATCACTTTCAATTAAGTTTCAGAAGGTGGGAGTAACGTGCTTTCTTAAACTGATGCTTGTGCCACTAACAATATGGATGACTCATTTCAGGCAATGTTTACAGAAAAAAACCCCAAAAGAACAGCATTACTGAAGCAAGATCATGTTCCTGACCTGAGGCTTATATAGCGATGCTGTTCTTTTTCATTTTCTGAATGTATTTAAAAGCTAAAATATTTGGTGTAGTACTAATCAGGCAAAACTTCCTTTATATTACTGTAAGGAAAACTGCCCTTATGTCATTCTTAGTTCTAGAGATTTCATTAAATTTTTGAAAAGGGCAGCATAATGAAATTAATATTTAATTCAGAGATTTTTATCAAACAACTTATTATCATTCGTAAGCTATTTTGTTTGTAAGCTTTTTAATTAATAGCACAGATTCCTCATACAAAACTGCACAATACAAGATTTCACTAAGGTCTGTCAATGTCCTTCTGAACAATGTTAATATCCCTGAATTTAAAAAGAACAACATTCAGCAGTAAAGGAATGTGTAACTCAGTTGTGTGCTCATTTTTTATAAAACAAGAATGAGCGTTTTAATTGGCTGCTTTTGTAGTGCAGTGCAGAAGGGTGGCAGACTATTTTTTTAAACATGTGGAATTTAACAAGTATGAGAGTGGAAGTTTTTTTAACTGAACCCCAAAATCGAACCGAATGTTTGTCTTTTAGCGCGGACAAGATGAACGTTTCATAGTTTTGCAGACACCATCAGACAGATCAAAAAGAACCACTATATTCAGGCCTTTAAACTAATGTTTACAGACACTTAAGTGGCTAACACATGGCAGATCAGCAGGCACAGATCAATATCCATTTGATCCAAACATTTCACACATCTTTTTTCATTCAAGATACCTCACATCAAATGACACAGAGATGACAGCTGTGGCGATCTCAGCAGGGAATTAATCATTTTCCCAACAGCGTGTACAGTACTGTACAGTAGGTGTAAAATGTGTCTTGGTATTATTCTAGTATTCTCAGATGATACTGTGGACATGGACTTGCAAGTTTTTTAAGACAGCCCCCAAGTGAAAATAGATTTTTTCTGCGATTCCTATAGTAAAATTGTCTTGAATGAGGTTATGATCCCATTATGATTTTTTCTAAATTATCATTACTTTTGTTGCTATTCAATGCTTTGTTTTTCTTTCAGCTTTTCTTTTGTCCTTTTGAAAATCCTTAAATCCTTTTGACCTTTCTTTTCTTTTGACTGTTAACATGATATGTACGTGACATGATTCAATTTTTTCAGGACTATTTCTTAACCAGTGTTTGTAGTCTAGTAAGGAACAGAACAATCTAAAATCTAAAATGAAATGCATTATAGGCTTAGCATAAATCTTCTGGACAAGGAGATATGGGGAAGCTATTAAAAAGACAAACACAATGTTAGGATATATTGTTAAAAGTATAAAATTTAAATCAAAGGATGTTATGTTAAAATTGTTAAGTGCACTACTAAGGGATCATTTAAGATACTGTGTACACATTTTGGTCACCCATTGGAAAGAAAGATATTCCTATTCTGGAGTTTCTCCAGAGAAGAATAAAACAATTCCATTCCTGATAGTACACTGACAGGCTGGAGGAACTGGACCTTTTTAGTCTTTAACAGAGATTACAAGGGGACTTAATACTTTCACATTCCTTAGAAAAGGTATTGTAAAATAAATCCAGCAGATTTATTCAGGATGACCAGTGAAAAACCAACTTGGACACTGGTGGAAAGTACAGTATGTCAAAATGCATTTAAAACTGAGAAATCCCTCTTCATCCAAAGAGTTGAGAGAATATGGAAAAGCCATGCAGTCATGTGGGTGAAGTCAGTCCCCAGAATTATCTAGAACCTCTAGATGAGATCCTTTGATTAGAGGAATGACCTCTTCATACTTGTAACCTTTGTTATGTTTATAAATACTGTTTTGATCAGGAGAATAAAGCTGTTTTTATTCCAAGTAATCTTGGACGTTATCCTGTTATTTTTTGTATTGTCATTGTTATCTTGTGGTTTCCCATCCATAAAGAATACTGATACTAGACCATGAATAAATGATGATATACAGTAGTAAACATCGTTTAGAAATGTGTTGTGGGTTGTCATGGTATTCCCATGGAACAGCAGGTCATACAATCCTAGGAAACCATCTCAAAAGCAAGGCAGAACTAAAGCAAAGTGATTAAATTGATCACATTCAGATCTCATTAAAACAAAACAAAAGTTACAGTACATGTTTGCCTTCATGAAGAAGTACATTTTAATGTTGTGTTTTTTCCATCTGAAGTAATGCTTAATTGAAAAACCAGTACAGCCCTCCCCACGGGAATAATAAAGACTCTCTCTCTCTCTTATTGTATATCCATTCAGTAAAAAAAGTGTTGGGATAGATAAACAAGCAATGAAGAGCAACCTTGGAAAATACGAATGCCCCTCTATTTACATCAATGCTGGAATGCAATGCTAATTACCTGTCTTGAAATGACTGGCAAATTGCTCTTTGTCTGAGAAAATGCTTTGTGTATATTTGGCTAAAGCATGCACTGATCTTGTGATGCATTGGAGCAATTGGATGAATTACTCCAGAACATATAAAAAACGAAAATTTGAGGGTGAAAGCATGAAACAAAAGACTTAATATACTACCTTGGTGTATCTAGCCATCTAACAATTTTTGTGCTAAACATGAAAATACGCATATATTATAAGATGGCATTCAAATATACTTGAAAGGCATAACCTAATTGACTTTGGGTTTAATTAATTATAAAAATATTCAGTTTCATTTTTAAACAACACATGCTCTCATACAGACAAGAAGCAACCTTTTAATTCTAAAAAGGTCAAACAGCAGGATCAGATGAAATTAGCAATTCTGAAAAGGCCATAGTTTAGTCTGCATTTACAAAGCATACAGTATACAGTATGTGCTGCCTCAAGGACATCCACAGGACTTTACTGTATATAGACTAAGAAGCAAGTAACCTGCAGGGAATTCTGTATATGAAACATAGGTTTAAAACTGTTGGTAAATGGAAGCAAAGAATAGACCTCAATTCAAAGTTGTTACTGACATTTTAAGGTTCAACAATTTATACTGATCCACTTAAAAAAAAATGCATGTTTCTGCAAACATCTTTAAAAGATATTTACATTTTCTCTCCCTAAAAGTACTGATTTTTGGGCAGTGTATCTTATGCTGCACTTCTCATTCAAAAGTGTGAGTCTCATCACATACATTTACTCCAGTACCTGTGAGATGCGACTATGATTTTTTAAAGCACATTGCTAATTTTGTAAACATTTAATAATAAAAATTAAAATGCTGCCTGTTTCACAATAACTACAGTAAATGTTTAGATGCTGATGCTCCTATCTTTATTTTGTTTTTCTGAGATTTCTGGTGGCGTTTCTTGGGCCATTCAGTTATGGTATTCCAAAACTGGGTCGGATCAAAAGTTGCCAGAAAACCTGTTCTATTGCGTAAAACCTTCAGAATTGTGTCATTTAAAGTGCAAATAGAAGTATTTAATGGTTCTTGTAACCCCAACCCTACACTGGCCAGAAATGCACCACCTTTTAACTACAATTCTTACAGTGGCTTTAGCTGATTTAGAATTTGTTTTAAGAAGAAACATAATTGAAGAAAATTGGTTTCCAAGAGGCTTTTTCAATGGTTTTAATGATTTTAGACTCAAATTGCTTGGTTTCAGGGACATTTTCAATTCTGACAATTCTAGGGCTTGAGAGATTAATTGGAGAATTGCTCATTTGAAACCCCAGTTAGGGTTAAGATTCCCACACTACCCAGTCATTTCTTGCGCTCAGTGCTGGATTATGGGGCCCAAGTCAACATTGGGACGAGTGATAATTTGCTCCTATCTTGATATTTTCTTTGGAGACTTTTGGCTCTTATTGTATATTGCACCATTCAGTTAAGGTACTCCAAAACTGGGTCAGATCTTTTTTTGTAATTGAATGTTTTAAAAATTATGCATTCAATATATTTTTATATTTAGAATCAAGTTAAACATAAAGTCTAAAATTAATTTGGTAGCAAAATCACAATGATTTGTACAGCATTGTCTACCAAGTCGCTTGCTGGGATAGTCTCTAGCTTCCCTGCAACCCTGAATTGGAAGAAGCGCATAGAAAATGGATCTTTGCATGTCCACAGAGTTACAGTAGTTACCTACTGTACTGTATATATCAATATAACGCAACTATCAAATGTGAAATACATTATAAATATTAAATTAGAATTTTTGATTTTCAATATTCATTGAAGATAACATTCCACACAATTTGGAATCACCAATAATATTTTTACATTGGTACAGCAATTGCTCCTATACTCAAGTGGGAAGAATCAGGGGCAGTATAAAAAATAATTCAATTTATAGGCCCTGATATTGGAGCTCACTGAAATCCAAGGTTAGAAACAAACATACTTTAACGATGGGTATGTTGCGCAGTTCCCGGATGTTCTAAAAGAGAAGACAGAGGAACAGTAAAACAAACCAAAATGTGCTGAGAGACACATCCTTGTAGAATAGAATGTAAAGGATAAAGACAATGCGGCTTTAAAGACCTTTTTCAATCCCCCTTTAAATGTGCACTCCAGGCTCTAAAGCTGTTTTCAGATAAAACTACCTGGAACATTTTACAAATTGCAGACAAAAATGGGAATAACATAATTGTTGCAAGTAATAGTGGAATACATATCATTTGAGTTGTGCAGGACAGTTTGTCCTCATAATGGGGGGAGTATTTTTGATTGAGACAGTTTAATGATTTGATTAGGTGATTACTGCTAGATTAGTAGAATTTGAGTGCTTATGTAGACCTGAATTGCATTTTAAAATTTCTGTCTAAAAACAGTACAAGAGCATTGTCAGTAACATTCATGTTCCAGTAAGGGCCTCCTCAAATGCTAGCCCTGCTCATCAGTGACATTACCCAGGTCTTCTTTATGCTGTCCTTAGGGAAAATGAGGAAGTACAGATAAGCTCCTATGCCATTCATCTTTTGGCACCTTGCAAGCTCCGGATGTGCGGTGCTGAGCAGAGGGGTTGCACTGAGTCAGGTGTGTTCTGTGACTTGGGCACTGCCAGCTACAGCTACAGAAATATATGTTACAATGTGGAAGGCCTGTTTTAAGTGTCACCTGTTTTATCTCCTGCAATCAGAATAACTGAAGATTCTGTACCTGGTAATCAATATAATAGGACACTATTTCATTGATAACTTTAACGCAGTGTACAAGATGTCATTTATGATATTACTGGCATTCAAATTTATGTTATACTTGCTTATTTGTAGTGTTTGTAGACTGTGGAAGGGTTCCTGAAATATTGCAGCATTTCATCTTTAACGCTAAAGGAGCAGAGAAAAAAAACTCAAGGATAAATTCTCATTTTTATGTGGGCCTAAATCATTTTTTCTGTCAGCACTTGTCAAATTTTTCATTCTGCTTCTTCACGCTATGAAAGACCACACACATTGCATTAAAATAAAAGACTCATAGAGAATTATACAGGCAGTCTAGAAAAAAAAAGAGAATTCAGTATTTTCGAGCTACTGTAGTGACCACACTTCCTTTGCCGGTTTGGAAAAATCTTTCCAGATATTGTCTCTTGAACAGATTAGGATCAGATCATCCAGGAATGCGAAAGCAAGAGGTACTGTATCCTTTAAAATGAATGGCTTTAGTGGTCTTTAATGCCTATGGAAATATATAGAACAGTGGATGAATCTTTATTTTGGACATTAAGCAGTTAAATGCTTAAAGATACAAGCAATGTAAATCAAGATTCTTATTTTTTTTAACTTGCTGCAATTTTCACGCCTGATTACTACTGTACTTAATAAACCCAAAGTAGTAAATTCATATTAAAAAAAAAAGAAAAAAGCCACTACTTTTCAACCTGACCACACTATTCATCTACAATCAAGGGGGAATCTATGTCGGTTCTTTTCTCATTTGAATCTATTGAAATTATCCTTACAGAAAATACTTTAATCATGCAACAAAAACCTAATGCAAGAAATGTGCCCTATAATAGCTCATCAGAACAAATCAGAGAGAGAACAGAAGCCTTTCACATTTTTCCACTGTTGCACAAGTCTGTTATTAACAGGGTTAAACTGTACAACATGAGATCAAATATGATAATTTAAGTCTGCGCTCTTTTAAAACCTTTACAAACATCTTCAGCCTGCCTATTTGCATGCCAATATTTTACAAGTATTGTAAATTTGTATAACAAGGAGCCTGCATAAGATACATCACAAATGTTCTTACAGACAAATAATATTATTGTAAATATACAGTATAAGAGGTTTTCCATTTATTGAGTTAACTAATTATTTAAAGAAAAAGCATAGTTGTGTTATATTTATACATTTTGGCTGAAGAACTAGAATTAAAATTTTAAACATCTGCTGCATTTTGTAAAACAAAGCCATACCAATTCTGAAAGTACAGAATCTCGTGACATCCGAAATTGTTCTCCTTTCTGTGGTAAACATACCACTGCTGCAATTCATTCTGCTTCATTTGATTATTACCTCATGTTTACGTCATTAAGTAAACACGTTTTTTTTCTACAAAAATACTTTAACCAGGTTCAGATACATCAGCATATTGGTGGAGAATACTCACATATTCACTATTTTGACTTATTTTTGCCCCTAAAAGATAACTGTCTCTTCTTTTTTGTTAGACAATAGTGGCTTCGACTATGCACTTGAAAACAGTTTTCACACAAAGGACCCCATGACACAGCATGCACATATCGTATTCATTCCTCTTCCTAATCAGAAATGTAGTGAATGTACTTGTAGTGTTTAGACAATGTGATTTAAGAGCAGAGTCAATCACTTTCTCATGCTTAAAAATACCACGTAAACCGGTAGAATTGTGCCAGAGTCTGGCCAGATTTCAAGCCTCAATATCCTATTGATCTGACACACAGTTTAGATAAATAAGATCAACGACCAAGTTATTCCCCAGTGTAGCAGCCAGACCAGAAAACACACATGACACAGTATGGAAATGACACAAACTGGATAAACTGCATAGCAAATCCTGGAAAGGAAAAGTGGGTACATAATGCAGTTTGCATTATAAGCTAATTGCTTTTGTAGGAATATAGTTTTTGTATTAATCTAAAGTGGTATGATAATTATACGCAACATTTCTGGCTGTCAGAAAAGCTATAAGAATATGCCACACAGTCTCTAGGCCTGTGCAAGTAAAGACTATAAAACTTTTGTTGAGTTTTCAAGTATTAGCTAATAAAGTCATAATAGGTATGTACTGTAAGTGCTTAGGAACATTTGCTGAGGATGAAGAAGGATGAAGTAATTCTCTCTGCATACCCAATAAGACCATTTTGTGCAAATGTGTATCTAGTGGAAGCTCATGAAGTGAGACACCACCTACTTTAAAGGGAAGTCTTAATGTTCATGACTTAAATGTACTTAGGTGTCCGGGTGATACAGTACATAAAATACTGAATAATCTGATTAACTCATATGAATGACAAAATCATATGATCTGATTTCACCCGCATTTAAGAACAGTGTGCCATTCCAGGCTAAAAAAATATTTGCAGCCATTTTGCAGCAGTGCTTACAATATGTGAGTAATAAGAGTTGACAGGATAATGTTTGCAAATTTTCCATATTTGTCTTGTATTGCATGTTGGGATGTCAGATACTATGTGGTTGATATACTGTATGATTTGCACTTGCCACCACAGTGACGCACACATCTGTAATACAATTGTGTGCACTATTTGTGACAGTATAATTCAGATTATTTGACTTACTCTGATTATTTATATAGACTATGACAAATGTGTGTTCAGTAGAAAACTTTTTCTCATGTACTGTACTCTCTCAAAAGGATCAAAAGTGTACAAAAAGTGTATAAAACAGGCCAGTTCTCCACTTTTGTCCTTTTTCTATGCCAATGATTTTGATATTCTGTATTATACCGTCCAAATTTGTGCCAGTCGACATATTTGTACTTTTTTGTCTGAAGTGATAAAAGCATGAACTGTTAATGTCATTAAAGGTACTTGTAAATTTTCAGAATGCTGAAGTGGACATACAGTATCTATTACACACCTATAGAAAACCTATTAAACAGTAAAAATAATACACAATACAATGAGAGATACTGGAATGAATGGCCAGCCATAAGAAAATTACATTATTTGCAAAATCTACAATAATAAATAAGAATCAAATAGTTCAACAAAGAGTGAAGATTTGAAAGTTCATTGTACAGTGGGTTTCAGCATGGATAGTTTCGATAGAGACATATTAAAAGAGTATCTCAGCCTCCTTCCCCTCAGTCTGGTGGCCTGCATGCCTAAGGGGAAGGGGCTTGGTATTCTGACAGTAATGTGAACACAGTAGCAGACAAACCAGAAAGGACAGGTGGAAAAAAACACTGTGATAGAACAGCCAAGTTGGATGTGTGCTGTTGCTGCTTTTTTTTTGGTAAGATTAGCAAGACATTATGAGCCTTTCTGAGTTTATTGTTTGCATAGCTAAGTAAGGCCAGGAAATGTTGTCAGAAATCTGCACAGGTAGAAATGATGCATATGTTAAACATTGACGAATACTGAAAGAAAAATATGAAAGCATGTAAGCATGAACACTGCTGAATACACACTTTTGCCAAATGTTCTTCTGTGCATTGAAAAAACACTTGGTATGTTAGTCTGATAAATCTTATTGCTGGGATATAGTATTTAATATACTGATGCACAATGAAAATAAAATAAAAGTCTAGGTTTTACATCAATGGCTCACTGGGCATATACATAAGGTTATTTGCACTTTAAACAGTGAGCAGATAGGTTTGTTGATTTTTGGGTATTGTTTCTTTGGGCTAACAAAATACTGAGCTCAAGCAGGTTTCGTAAAAACACCAGGTGCCCAGTGTTTGGTATTTGAGTTAAAACTGCCACAATGATATTGCATTTTTAAAAGGATTTACATCTTCTTTGTAACTATGAATTTCAAAAAACATGCAGTGAAAGAAGGTCTAGCCTATAGTGATGTATGAGAAAACTTTTAGGTTTGTAGAAGCATTGGCTATTCATACTACAGTTTACCACTGGGGGAAATAAAGATAAAATATGTAGAAATAAAATAGACATCTATTCTTCTTTATTTCTCATGAATACGTTTGGCCTTTTTCTGATTGATACTGTATTTAAACCTTCGTTGAAAAATACAACAGATAACAGAATAACTAAACATTTTTTTCCAATTGATTTCAATCTCATGGGGATTTTGAAATAACTAGTACTTTCTGGTCTGACTGCAGAAAAGGCTGCACTTGTCAGACAGAACCTTTGGAATGCCTTCTGCATGCAAGCTTGAGAAACCACAGGATATGAACCATAACACAGTTATATTTTTAGGGTACTAAAGCTCAAAGTATGTACCTGTGTTGATTATGATTTATGTAAATGCAAAACATCTGTTAATTCATATATTATTGTAGGAGATAAACATACTGCATTAGCTGCAAGGTGCATTTGAACAGTCAAATATGCTGTAAAATTTCAGTTTTTACTACAGTGCTCTTAATGCTGCTGGGGATTGGTTTCCTTTATTCTCAGTTCCACTGTTCTGTGAACGTGTTTGGTATATTAAAAAGCATTCAATCATAGCAAATTGTGAAAGGATACGTTCATTTGTGTGCACTGACAGTGTGTATGAGGTAGCATTATGTCTGTATTAATACAAAGCAGCAACGTAGCAAACCATGTACTTTGGATTACAGTGTTTGATCTCTGTACAAAGTATTTGGATTCTTTTTTGACCAATAAACAAGGTGCAGGTCCTTAGCATTGAATGTTACTTCCTTTTTGCCTTCAGTGTTTGCAGTATAAATATTGTAGGTCAGAATTGTTTGTAACTATCCCCTTAACTTAAAATATTTTCTGATTCTCTTTCCTCTTTCTAAGTTCTCAATAAGATAACCTTAGATTTTTGTAATTGACATAATTATATAGCTATTAGTTAAAATGAATACAAAATGCACAGAAAGAAGTCCTTGAATGCACTATGAATGAAGATCTGTTTTAAAACATTTAAAATCATTTGACTTTGCATTATTGCTTCCTTTTATCATTTGATACCTGCTATTTGCAAATCCCATTATTAATTAAGAGGTTATGACCTGAAAAATACATTATACATGACTCCTTAGCACATACTGTACTTTCTCAGATGAAATGTCACTGTTGCAAGGTTTGCAGACTCCTACTAATACAAAAAAAAAACACTGCATACTTCTAAAATTGGCAGCTGTGCAGAATTGATTAAACATAGTCTGTCCTTGACTAGAGTATAGTGAGTCCTTTAAAATTAATGAGAAAATAAAAACATAAATTTAATATCAATGTTCAACTGTTTTAACAAAAAGAAACACTGAACTACAGTTCTATGGGCTCTAGATGTGTTAAACATGATTAACAGTGTGATTGCTTATAGCTACAGTATACTAACAAGAACATTAAACATAATCATACCATAAGATAGACAGCAATTAAGGAAGGAAACAATCCTTGAGTATAGCAGTTGTCTGATCCAATAAAGTTCTAGTGTTCTGAAGACTGTGATTCACTAGTGATGCAATTATCCAGTAGGTGCGGTATCTGGAACAGTGTAATGTATTGTAATGTTAGCAGGACAGAACAGCTTTAACACATAAACCTTAAAGTACCTGGACAATGTGTAGCTATTAATTACCAAAAGTTATAAGCAATATGAAAGGCTACCTCCTCCATGTATGGATCTGCAATACAACGATATTTCAATGCTTCTAAATACATTTCACCTTTAATTAACCTTTGGAGGAAGATCTCTCACATGGGTCCTCGGTGTAGCTCTTATGCAAAGCACCTCATTGCCCTCATTGCATTACCCTGCAGTCTGATTCCACCCACAGCTTTCCTTTGTAGTTTAGTTTCCATTTATTATCCATGCAGTAGTATTAATTGACTGAGTGCGTTGTCTGCTTAGCCTCAAATCATTTGACCCATTCAGAATTAAGGGTGCATGTACTTTTTCGCTCCTTCTTTTAACAGAAAGAAATTATGGCTTCAGGCACCATCAAAGACTAAAGTTGTTTGAGAGCTGTAATCAGTTAGTTTGAAAACTGTTGGCATAGGCTGAGCACAGAAAAAAAGAAACCATGGAAGTTTCTGAAAAAGAAGGCATTTAACTCAATGTAATTAAAATTGTACCTCAAAACACAAAGAATTATCATAACTATTACAAAACTTTGGACTTTGAATACTTACAGCATTGATTTGGCAATGTATCTTAATCAAGAAAAGAGTCTAATCAAGGTTTTTGTTGTGAAGATTTGCAGCTTGTGTACTAGATTTCTAAAATAAGCTGCCAGTAAGGTGAATCACTGGCTCATATGATTGATTTTAAATTAGGCAGCATAATTGGACAATTCCAAAACGGACAGCATTGCATATTTAAAAAAAAACTATTTGATGCATCCTTACCAAATGTTTTGATTACCAGACGATGACAAGATTGGATCTGCTGAAATGGTTAATAGGTTTTCATCAATTTGACTTCCAATTAAAGGATCTGACAATTACCTAGATAAATCAGTACTTATTTTCTCTCAGTGTTTTGCTCGTCTGTTTCAGAAAATGCATTGCTAACCTGTTGTGTTTTAGGAAGTGAAACTACACATGGGAATGAAAATTAACCAGTAAATAGTAATATATGAGAGGAGAGATTTAATTGTCAGTGTTTGAAATAAAGACTGTTTATATTTTGGGGACTGTTTCATACAGTACGTTAGTATAATAAAAATGAAGTAGTTGTCTGCCTATGTTCCTAATTAACAGATTTGTTTCTTATTATGTGGCATACTAATGTAGTCAAATGGTAATTTAAGATTATTGAGTGTGTTCCATCCTTTTATTGTTACATCTCCTTAATAAATTAAATTTATATTAAAATGAACCCTGTGATGTATGGAACTCTTATTGTATGAGACAGTGAGTACTTCAACTTCTGATATGAGACACAGTGTTTGATTTTCCCACATTAGTTTTAAAATAAGTGTATAGTGCCTTGCAAAACTATTCAGGCACTTTCTACGATGTCCCATTTTGGGAAATTAAAAAATCATGTATACATATTTGCTTAAACTTAATATATTATGCAAAGCCTGACTTCTCAAACTGAGAACCTTTACAGGTCAGTTACAGTTAATGTCAGTAAAAGCTAAAAATTAAATTTGTTGTTTGCAAGTAATGTTTTCAGATCTGTGAACTTAATATTCAGAGGAATCACCTTTGGTAGCAATCACAACCATAAGTCTTTTTGAGTTAGTCTCTATCAACTTGCACACTGACGTGGTGTGATTTTAGTCCATTTTTCCTGGAAAAATTGCTTAAGCTCTCTGAGGTTGTTTGGGGGTCATTTTTCGACAGCAGTAAGCGGTTTTAAGATTCTCAAAAGGATTTACATCAAGATCTTGACTGGACATCATGAGGATATTCCCTTTCTTTTTTGTGTAGTTTTGTTAAATCTAGTATAGCTTTTCTTTTTGGTCACTGTCCTGCTGAGGGGTGAAAATTCATCATTTAGGTCTTTAGCAGGCTCTGATATTTGCCTGGACTTTCATTCATTAATTTCTCTTTCAATCCTCAATCAAAACATGCCTTTTGCAGCTGACAGACATTGAAATTTGCATTGACAGTGCCTGTGTGATGTAGGGCTTGAAGTACAGAGCTGGAAACCTTTAATGATTAAGGTGTTTACAGTGTATTAAGAATTATTCCTCCATCACAGATTCAGTTATTTTGTTCTATATTCTGGTTCTAAACAATGCTCCACTTTGCCAGTCAATGCAGTTTTTGGTTTAGTACTGTATAAACCCTTTACAATACACTTTATTCCCTTAGAAAAATGCTTTACCTCAGGTTTGAGTTAATTCCAGACCGAAATTGATCACTCCCTACTGATGTATTGTTGTCTTAAGGCAGGATGGCTTTTGTGGTGTCTAATGGTTGTAACTCTGAGCTCATTTCTGACATCCATTGAAAACAAAGCACTAATGTCTATTTTTGTCATAATTATTGCTGTGATTCTTTGCCAGGTCAGTGTTATGGCTCCCTTTTTGACATTGATGCCGCTAAATTAACACTTCAATCTCTTTCATTGTCATTTATCTGGGGTTCCCTTAAAAAGCATAAAAAAACTATATTTTATACATTATGGACTCCCACTTAGTATTCACTTATATTTCAAAAGACATATGGTAACAATCCAAAATGTGTTATTTTTTATTATTCGATCACAGCTACAGTATACTGTAGGCCAGCTGTTGGCAGTTATTCTGATTCATGTTTAAGGTAACTTAATAAAATGCTGTGGTGGCAACTAAGATTACAAAACATAAACTCACTACTGCCTACTTCATAGCACTTTAGCATTTTAGGATGGGGATACAGGTATGTTAAATATTTAACACCTTTTTAATTATACCAGTATTTATGCAAGCCCAGGGAACCAAGATGAATTATGGCGATTTGAATTAACACAATATTGTATTGGTACAGTGAAGAGAGGTTTAATTTTATAGGTCATTGGGGGTACTTCTATAAAAAAAACCCTACTTGCACAAGCAAGGCAGGAAGCATTCAATAAGCCAACTATAGTGTGACCAAGAAAGCCCAGGGTAACGCTAAGAACACACTTAAAACAGCATCAAGTGAGGGTTATTCCATGTTTTATCTTTGTGCTAGAAGGACAGGGAAACATGAATTGGGGAGGACAACAGATGAATATAAATTAGCTGGGTACATGTTTTTTGATGAGATACAAATTGGAAATAGCAAGAAACTCAACAGTAAAATTGTCTGCAAGCTAGGGCAACTGAATTGAGAGGGTGCATGCTATAGACCGTTTAATTCAGTGTGCATGCTATAGACCGTTTGATTCAGACACACATCCAAACAGCCTACCTTTTAAGTAGATCTGGAAGGTTTTCTCAAAGTGACATGATATTAATAGGAGATTTAAATCTCCCACACATAAAATGAAATACTGTTATGGTGAGGTTCAGATCAAATTGTTGAAATGTTTAAATTTGTACAGAAATGTAGAGGGGGATACTTTCATTTACCTGATCTTTTCAAATAAACAGAAGAAAAGAATGGGATTAGATATGATTGTTTCACTGGGAAAATTATGTCTGTTGTGCATGTTGATTTATATGTTAAAACTCTAAAGGGTGAATCTAATAATAGGGTTTACAATTTTAGCAAAGTGGACTATGAAAGAGGCAGAGACAAATTTGGAACAGAAGGACAAAGAGTCAATACAAGAAGAACAGTTATGCTTGAAAATTAATGTGAAAAGCTAAAACAAATACAGTATGTGTTAGTGTTGGAAAACTTGTTCTAAATTTTTTTATGGAGAAAGAACAAAAAAGATCTCTAAGAACTGAATAAAAGGGGCCAGGATTCAAAAATAGTGAAACGGTTCATTAAGATATAGAGTATATGAAACTATAAAAACAATATTTTAATCTGATAGAGACTGAAAGGAATATTACAAGTGGCTAAAGTAAAATGTTTTTCAATACTATAACTAAGGCCAACAGGTACGTAAATCATATGGCAGAAAATGTGGACCTTGCAATATCAGGCACTGACTGCAATTTCTAGCAGTGCCCTCGGACTGCACTGCAAAACCCCAGACTGCTGCATTCAGTACCTCTGCATATTACAGAATCTCAGGATGCACTATCAGCTATGGGGATTTGCAGTCCAGCTGCATTGTTTTTATTGACTTTTAATTACCTATAATTAAAAATTGAATTAAATTCAGGATTTATAGTTTGGCCCTAAATATTTTAGCCTTAATTATTTAATTGATAATGCGTTTATTAGGGAATTGTGTGTGCAACATAAAATCTAAGAAAAAAAACAGGAATCCTAGACCAGTCAGTATTTCTTCTTTTACTGTTAAAGGCGGGAAATTCACAGAGCTCATCTTGAATTCTTGCAATGATTTGCTTTAGAACAGTGGCATCAGTACATCTCAAGGGGAATTACTTCTAACTACATCAGTGTAAGCAGCACAGGCATTGCTTTTGAATAGTTACTCTACAAAGTAATCTTGATCTATAGTATATCAAAGAATTAGACCATGGTATAGTTAGAAAACAAGTTAAATTTGTATAATATACAGAAATAGAGGCAATCAGAAGTATCTGTAGCTGCAAGGCAGTTACAAAAACACTAAGACATGATGATGGATTATGCAGATATTTAGTAAATGCAATTTAACCTGGACAAGAGCACAATGAGCATGGAAAGAATTAATAATTTAATTACATACTGTATATCACAACGGTGATTCAGAGGAAGCTATTAATGGAAGGGATCTGGGTGTATATGTGACACTGTTTGTAGATCCTTCTATGTCTTCAATAAGGAAGTAATGGGAGGAAGCAACACAAAAGCAGACATAATTCCGAGACAGGTGCTTGAGGCCTGCCCAAAATTTCAAATAAGATGCTATTTCAAAATGTGAATAAATCAATGACTGAATTTTAGATTCACTTATCTACCAAATAAACATAAACTACCAAATGAGCAAGAGGGGACAGATGTCTTTGTATTGTTTGCAACCTTTCTTATGTTCCTGTGCTCCTAGCCAGAAGTCTAAAATCACCACACTTTAGATCATCCATTCATCTCCAGAAAGCCGATTATTCCAGGTATGGGTTTCGTAACTTGTTGCCAACCTTAAAAGCACAAAGTGAAAGGTGGGACTACATTTTGGATGGACAGTTAGTCTATTACCAGGCACACACACCAGGATACTTTAGACTCACCAATTTACTGTATCCAGAATTTCATTGGCAGTAGGTAAAACCCAAGAGCTGTGAGGCAGACACTAGTATTAAGCACCATGTCCCAATTTAATTCCTGTATGAAGATTACATTTCTATGTGATCAAATGACGTATATCAATGCAACTAACTTTAGCATAAAAATAATCAATGAAAACAATTCAGACGATATTTTGTAAGACAATCTCTGCCTGAACTCTTGTGTTGAGTTACTGTAGAAGAATCAGCTAAATCAGGAAGCCTCTAATGAGAGATTGACATGCTAGAAATTAAAATCTCTAATGATCTCTCTGCTACAAAAGCTCTTGTTAAATAAGTGGGAAACAAGTTACCTTCATCTGGAATTTTAAAATGGGTAGCCCATGATTTAAAACTTGATGTACAGTACATACAGTAGTTGTACACATTGGTTTGGATAGGGGATCAGAAGAAACCAAGGGGACAATTAGCATCAGCTAGGCTATTTCACGCATGGATGGGTTCTACAGTCAGGTTTGTACAGTTCTTCTTATCCATACCATCTGCGTTCTCATTTGTAAATGCAGAAAAAAAAAGACTATTAATACTCCTGTAGCATCAATGGCTTCATAAATAAAATTCTTAGCAAAAAAGGGAACCTTGGGGTCTATTTTCAATATTTATTCAGGGTGCACTCAGAACATCAACTAAATTTGGGCCAAGGTTAATTTGCAGCATATGTAGCATCTGCAAAAGGGAAATTAATGTTCTATTACATTCTGTAAGCTTGCTCCCTCTGAAAACTTGAAATACCAGGAAGAACTGCAATTTAGTTTAATAAAGGATGGTCTTTTATGGAAGTTTGATCAGCCTACCCCGAACTACAGTACCTTATAACCTTATTTTTCACCCTTCATATGCAAAACATGATTCAAATCTATATTTATTGACTCTGAAAAACAGGCTTGTAATTTGCATCTGATTGGGAAGAAGAGTGCTTCATAAGAGTAATTAAAGGTAATTAAGTACACACATACATATACTGTATTTTATCGATGATGTAAGGAATCAATTAGACTGTAAGTGACGTTAAGAAAGCTTTAAGAGAGATATTTAACAAGCACTTCTGAGTATGGCTTAATCAGCTCTTCCTCTAAAACAGAATACCCTCAGGGCGAATCTGGGAAACCTAACTGTCAAACGCCAAACAAATCAGTGTTCCCTTTGTATTTTATCAACGCACACTACAGTATGTACCATCTCTCATGGAGAAGTCAACTATTCAAGGTGTTACTCAGATACGGTGCACTGAAAATAAATCACATAGAAGAACAAAAGAAACTCAGCAAAGGAGATACATTTATTTTGCTCATAATGTCAACATGACCTACAGTGCCTTACAGAAGTATCAGGAGAGCAAAATCAAAATGGTTATTTTTGCTTTACTGTGATCATTAGATTAATATGAATGATAAGTATAGTATAAAGTACATTTTGTTTTTAGGTAATTCCTTGCTTACATTTGATCTTATTAGAACAAAACCATACTTTGTGTTTCAACCAGTGATTTCAAGTGACCATACTGTAAATATTGGGACATACAGTATTTGCTTTAAGTAGAGCTCAGTTCAATGGTCAGTATTTGCATATTCATTTGAAGCAATAGTTTTTCAAATGTAGTGGGATGAGATAAACTTCATGGAATTGTACTGTCTCAATCACCTCTATGTACATTATGCTATGCCTGAACAATACTATGCTTAGCAACCCAACTCATCTCTCAAGGCAGGTCCTTCAAGGGATTTCCAGTCAATAAGATACTGTCTCTATCACCACCTTGGGTGATCTGTGACATGAAGATGCCGACTGTGACTCTCAGCTGCCAGCATGATGCCCCAGAATGTTTTTGTGTATGCAGATCTTTTTTTTATAGGGACAGCGAGCTAATGACAATCCTACAGTAGTTGTGGAATGGGATTTAATTCAAAAGCGCAGAGTTTTCTGTCTCAGTGGGAGTTTCCCAGGATGATCACAATTGTTGCATTGCTGATGCAATGACAATTATTGTTTCTTTCGTGTATTTCTCCTGCTGTAGTTCCTGAAGTCTGAAAAATGATTATACAGATAGATTACATGAATGTGATGGTCCTGGGGCACTGTGATGACCTTCACAGTCCCACAACAACACCTATCCCTCACAGTTTCCTTCTTTCTCTGCACTAGTCTAGAATTAACATTTCATTCTCTGGGAAACAATTCTCACAATTATTCTGATAGCAACCAAGTGATTTTCATTCAAGAGGGGTAGGTTCTGACATTTTGTTATTCTTACACTAATTAAAATCATTCTGATAGTTTTATAGAATTTAATTGACTCATTTAGGTAATTTTTGAGGCATTCTTATGAATCGCAATCACATAACTGGAGCTCAGTATTATATTATCCTGAGAAACAATACTATCCCAAAACTATAATATACATAAGCAACAAATTATATTGTTAGTCTGGCAACAGCCAAGAAAAGGTCAGGTAGGTCAGAGTCCAGCCAGAAGCCGATCCTAGTTGAAGAATGGGATTTATTTAAAAAATTCAGGTGCAGAATTTTCTCAGGATGATATCATTTGTTGCTTGAAAATGAGGCATTTCCTAATAAGAGTTAATGTTAGAATATTCTATAAACTAGCAGAGTTGAACACAAAAACCTAGGGAACAGGAAATCTGAGACTCATTGGACTGAACGAGTTATTTTATTCTAGAGTAGAGGTTTGGATTGTTTTCCTCTCCCTGATGTTAATAAAAAAGCAAACTGCAGCAGGAGTTAGAGTATCAGCTAACATATTGGCTTGTGCTCTCCTTGGTCAGTCCCCTGTCTGCATCCAAACAAACTCTGCCAACAGTGAGACTGTAGAGTAAAGAAACATATTATTCTAGAATTTAATTACATATTTTTAACAATAAAAGAAAAATAGAAATACAGTAAGTGCATGTTAGGATATCAAGTAAAAAAACTTGATACACAATGTTTATGATTGGCTGTGTTTAAGCTACTACATTAGCTTAACATAAAGATGTTCTTTGCAATTCTTAGGGATTTAAAAATTACAAGGAAACCCTGACTTTATCATTTATTCTTTTGTCAATTTTGAGTGCATTAATATTATGTACACTAGCAGAGTTACAGGTAAATTATCAAGGGCACCATTAAGAATAAAAAGTAAAATAGATAAATCCACTTCATTTTCACTGGTTTCATTCCAATAATCTTTTCCACAGAAAGTAAAATCTGTAAAAGTCTCAAAGAAAGCAAAAACAACTAAAAAGTCAATCTGCCTGTAAATTAGAGAAATCAAGCAAAATTATGGATTTCTCTGCCTTAAATCTTTCATTTACTCTCAAACTCTCTAGCATATTTATATCTCTTTACATGTCTGCTTACTACTGCATGCTCATGATCACATTATCTGTGGAATGCTCTGTAGTCATTTAGTCATTCATAAACGACATTCCGTGTCTAGGAAGAGATTTGTAAGGTTACTGCAAGCTATTAATCTGGCTGTGCATCAAATTGGTTTTCCTTCTGCTACTGTAGGTGCAGTTTCATTTTTTGCCTATTTGTTTTTCTGTTTCCTACTCTTTGTGCTGGATCATTGCACATGTTTTTTTTAGATTGTTTCTTAAAATTATAATTCTTCAGACTATACAACAGACACCCATCGAATGCTACTAGATACTCCCTATATTCATATAAGTTATTAGTCTATGTGTTTCATACCACAATTTTATCCTATTTAATTGTTTCCTGCTGGGGACTTGGACTTTATAATTTTTAAGTTTCCTGAAGCTTATCCCAACATTACAGAAAGATATGAATGTGTTTTTTTTAAATAAAATCAAAACGTTTTTTTTTTCTTAACACTCCAGGAACTGGGATTTCTGTGCCATCTAGCTGTGGAACTAACTCATTTTGTTATACTACTTAGAGAAACTTTTTTGCATTGCAATGCCATTAATGGAAAACACTAGGTTATTATTACAACCCTGGTTTCCTGGAAACAATTGCAGTTGTTGGCCACCACAGGGTTGGTTCATTCAGGCTGAATGTGGAATGGACCTAAAGGGTAAAAAGTATTTCCTTTCCAGAAACCTAACCTAGTGCTGCCTTTCTGGCTAAATGCAGTTATTTCATGCAGAAAGGGGTATTCTTACTGTCATTAAACAGAAGTATGAGTAGCCTGAGGACATGGTGGTGGAGGGCCATAAAGAGACTGAGGTCAAGTGCAAAACCTTCCCCAGAGTGCTGTTCTGTGTCCATAACATTGAGACTGTAAAGCCAGAGAAATGTGAGACCTGAGATTTCAAGGCTCAAACACTGACTGAGACCTCCAGATGTACAGCTCTTGAAGCTGCAGAAATGTGGAGACCCAGAGGAAACCCTGATTCTGAGAGGAGCCCTCCAGTAGCCCTTCTATGCAGTTCTATGGACTGCATAGAAAGAAAACTGGGGAAGGAAGGAGCATGAGAGAACATTGGATGGAAACTCGAGTAAACGGGTAGAGGGACAAGCAAGATATTCACAGAATAACCTGCAGTGGATCAACAGAGCTTCTGAACTCTGAAGTGAGAGACATGCTCATAGGAGAAGAAGAGTGGAGCTGGATGATGTGGCAGAGTCTAACAGCACACGTTTCTTATACAGCTGCAGCCATCTAGAATACACGGGATGTCAGTTGTTATTGTGCTGTAGACACTGTGGTATCACAGACAGCAGTGTGTTAATATTTAATAGCAAACATAAAACACATAATAGGTGCCAGATTAAAATAAAAGTTCTGAGTAGTGATTTGAGTCATTTCAATGGTTGAAAAATGTTGCATTGCAGATGTCTGCATTATATATAGATCAATACATTTAAATTGTTAATACTACAATTTGCCATTGAGGTATAGTATGCACCGCTCCAAATATTTAAATATCGTTTTAATGATTGCATGCAAAACAGTGGAGTCAGTAATGACATCTAAATAAAAAGCTGTCTGCAGGAATGACACTAATACTAAAATTGATGTTGACAGAATGATGGATATATGTGGATATTCAAGGAATTCTTTCATGTGCATGGCATGTTGAGAAATATAGTTTAAATATAGTATTCAGCTACATCACACATGATTAAACTACAGTGTAAAGACGTTTTCAGAAGTAAAGGAGACATTCTGTTTTAAATTAACCTTTTAAAATAATCATCTTTACAGGTCTACCTTTAATACTACACTATGCTACAGGTTCTTGTCTCTAAAATTACTGTACTGTATTAAGGCGGCTAAGTGAAAAAACAGGTCTCTTTAGGTTTCACCTTTAAAGTTTTATTTATTTCATAGTGAAACAATCTTTTTTCTCATATTCCTATCAAGGGAATAAAGCTAGCTGCACAGTGTCAGACATTTACAATAAACCAACACAAAAAAATGCAACAGCAACACATTCATCCACATTTTTAAAAAAGTGTTATTGTGAAAGTGCAATGTTAATTATTTGTGTCACCGCTAATCTTCCTCGGGCAGTGTGCATGTCCTAGCCTTTATTTTCTGTCAACTCATGTGCATTTATCAAAAATTGTTTCCCCTGGACTGGATGTTGAAAGCAGTTATTTAATTTTCAAATAGATACTGTACAACTATGTTAAAAAAATAAATTTCCCAGAAAATATGTTTTCTAGATGTGATAAGCTTTTTTGAAAGCCCATATTTTTGCAAACAATTTTTAATACTCAGAAAAGTTGAGGCAATGCTGTCTTGAAATGTGTTCCTCAAATAATAATAATAATAATAATAATAATAATAATAATAATAATAATAATAATAATAATAATAATAATAATAATAATAATAATGTTAAACAGCCTTGGTCTAGCTCATTCAACATTGTTGGTGATGCTACACACCTTTTTTGGTTTGGAAAGTTCATTATCTGTAACCAAATATCAAGCTAACTTGACACGCTTATTTCTTTTTCAAAAGGTTTAGTACTACTTTTTTATCTATTATTCTACATGAGTCAATTTTCCACAAGAGTAGTTTCATAAAAGTCTATGTGTCCCCCAAAGAGAAACTTCCCCAGTTTGTTAGCATTCCTATGCATTGACAATTGTCATCTAGAGCTTATTGCCAGTCAGTGGTAAATTACAGGCATACAACATGGCACCTACAAGAGACATGATTTGTAATTGTCTATGCAGAATGTTGGCTTACAATCTCTTGTACTTGAAGTGAGAAGAAGTCATTAACTCCTGACATACTCAGCAAACTATATGCTAATGTAGGATGTTTTTGTTCTGACTGTTCTATAGATGCTCTGCCAAAGATTCATGTTTACAAGTTTTATGATGTTTTTTTCTGTCACATTTTGATCCTCACTACAATCTACTGAAGCTCTAGTTTGAATCTCAAATGTATACAGTACACTTAATCTAGGCACATTAAAACTAATAATACTGGAAATGCCATTTGTCACACCATTGCCTTTTCAATAGTCTATTTCAAAAGACTTCCAATACTAGATATTTTGCCTCATCTGATTGTAATCAGATAATACATCTTGAATAATTTTCTATAAGCAGTTAAAGTTTCAAGAAAATTAGTTCTTCAAAAAATCAATAGAATAAAAACTGTCCCATAAGCAGCTGGTCGTGTGTGATGTCACAGCAGTGACACATACTGTACCATATTACTTTCACTTATGTGGTCATTTTCAGCCAGTCTCAATGAGACCTCAATGAACACATTGAAACAACAGAATGGCAACCTGTTCCCAGCTGCAATTGCCCTCGTACAGATGCACATTTAATGCAACATCATCAACAGGTCTTCCTGTAGCTGACAACAATAAGTGGTATAAGACACAGTAGCACACAATACGTGGTATAACACAGTTGCACAGTTTTTGCTTAACCTGTAGATTAACATTTCTGTCTTGTGGGAAAACAACACAGGGATATCTTATTCCTGTAGATACCAGTAGGGATGTTTCTGGGTGAGCATGTACTGTACAGTATGTGAGGCCACCAATGGGCACTGATGCACTCACCAAGAGTCTTCATTGAGTTCACCTATTGAGTTCTGACTTGAGTCTGAAGAGAGCCTGCTGTCATTCGATACCATGGTGCTACTAGATTTGCAAATTTAGTCACCTGGTTAAGTTTAACCAAGGTACTGTATGTTGCTGGTTAGGTAATGAAAGCACCACTGGGTTACACAGGCAAAGTACAGTACCTTAATGGACGAGGTAAAATACCAAAGTTATATAAATATTTTCTATTTAGTAAACTTCTTGTTTAGTTTAAAAAGTTATCCCATAAACACATAACTTGTAATGGGTTATTTTTTAAATTAACTATTACCAACGTAGTATACCATATCACCCTGCAACTCACAACTGGCAACCCACTGAAGCTAAGCAGGTATGAGCCTGATTAGTACCTGGATGGGAGACCTCCTGGGATAACTAAGGTTGCTGCTGGAAGATTGGCCCTTCCATTGGCCCTTACCAATCACGGCCTCCTAGTAATCCCCATTTATAAATTGGCTTCATTACTCTGTTCTCCTCCCCACTGATAGCTGATGTGTGGTGAGCATTCTGGTGCATTATGGCTGATGTCGAATCATCCAGGTGGATGCTGCACATTGGTGGTGGTGGAGGGGAGTCCCCATTACCTGTAAAGCGCTTTGAGTGGAGTGTCCAGAAAAGCACTATATAAGTGTAAGCAATTATTATTATTATTATTATTATGTAACAGCACAGATTCCCCACTCTAATATTTCTAAAGGCAGGTAAAAGATATTCAGTTAACAAGCTATTCAAAATCATTTAGATTCATTCAAGAGTAATTTCAATTGATCTTTAGCTAACAGGTTTTCTACTTTTAGAACTCAAGGTGACCATTTATGGATTGGTACTTTTCCTTTTCTTATTTCAGTCTTCAGAGATTTGATGAGTTAAATGACTAATTTGAAATCAGTCTTTAACTGCAAATTACAGTCCTCAACCTCCTGAAATTATAGAGCAGGTGTGCAGCACTAGTCTTACAGCTGTGACAAAGATGAGGCATAACTTTCTGCATCAGAAAGTTATGTATGCAGAGTATGCTACAGTATGTATAGATGAGTTATGAGGAATTTAGCTTCAGTATGCACTGTAACAATGTTGAGGAAACAAAAATTGTGATAAGCTAAATATTTGAAGTCTACAGCCAAGTCTTGCCTCCAAACGTCAATTGAATCAATTTTCGGGTTGCTTAGTTTAACTCAGTGAAGTAAATCTAATTAGCAACAGGAGTATCATCACAGATTTAAATGTAACAGTGCACTCATCTCATTTTCCAGATCATTTGAAAGCATTTTGGACACTTCATGCAAAAGAAAAACGTCTTAGTCTTTATCATTTTTTATATTTTAATTAGTGACTAAACTTGACTGTAAATGTACATAATTAGGATATGCAGGAAAAGATTAGCCAAACAGATAAATTCACTAAAATGCTGTTTCAGTACATAACAGTAATTGAAAATACAAAGTGTACAGATTAAAGTATCCATTATAAAGTAAACAGTACACTCATCATTTCTGAACAGACGTCTGTGTCAATCAACATATGTTTTATGTAATGCCTATTTCTCATGCTTTCTGACATGAAGCATTGTGATAAAAACGCAATTAGAATTCTTAATTGAACATTTAAAACATGCAGATTACTCATTTGTTATCTCCTTTCCCCCTGCCGCTGCTCTGTGAAACCTGCAGGTACTTATGTATTGAGTATAAACCAAAACATAGGGATCCTGTCTGGAACAGACAGGATGTGCAAAATGTACATTATTCATATGCAAAATTAAACAGACATAACCACACTGGAGTTCTCTCTGTTATAATCAAACCGTTTCTCATTGTATGAGCAGTATAATTAGGGTCAGTGCCCTGCTACATTCCACACAGAACAAAGCAATAAATTACTACTCCTGTCTGATTGGCAGATGCCAAAGCATCAAATGATTAAACCCAGATTCAGATTTGAATCATGCATTTAGGATTATTAATCATACTTTTGTCTTTTGATTACCATAAATGTTAATACTTTAAAAATATATATATGATTCAGTTTTAGATTTAAAATTTAGGTTTAAACCTTTTTCATTAAACTTTAAAAGCAGTGGAAGCCTATAGTAGTCATAAGGAATTTTCTTTTTTCCATTCCTTTTTCCACTTTGGAAATTTAGCAAATTTAACAAAAGATTGTCAGCAGATATATGCACAATAAAACATATGTAATACTGTCCTTTATTGCAGAGGTGAATGAAAAAGAAAAAAAATTTAAGCCCGGCAAATTGAGCCACTAAGCCCATAAGTAAAACTAAATAATACACTGAAAACTTGGGGAAAAGGTAGGTTTTCAGGTGCTTTTCAAAATTCTCGACATTTACAGAGCCTGTAATTGGTTTTCGCAGCAAGTTCAATAGACAAGGTGCTGTGCATCAAAAGGCCCTGTCATTGACTTTGTAGAGCCTGGCTTTTAAATAAGAAGACCTGAATCAGCAGACTGCAGGTAAAGACTTGGCTTACACTAAAATACTGTATGTGAGGTGAGCACTCAAAGGGACTGTAATTGAGAGCTGGGGCGGAATGGTGGCAGTTGATAGCTTTGCTGTATCGCATCACTGGGGCCTTGCCTTCGATTCCAGACCCGGGGTGCTATCCATGTGCAGTTTGTATTTTCTCTCTGTTTTTGTGTCGGTGTCCTGCAGGTGCTCCAGCTTCCTCCCACTGTACAAAGACGTACAAGTACTGGCAGGCCAGGTGGCTTCTGGGAAAACTGTCCCTGGTGTGTGTGTGCAGGAGGCACCGTGGGATGCAGGGATCCCACAGACACACACATACTGTACATGCACATACTCACACCAAGGGCCAGTTTTCCCAAAGGCCACTTAACCTACCAGTATGTCTGTGGACTACTGGAGGAAAACCCATGCGAACACATGGAGATCATTCAAACTGATGCAGCTTCAAAGCAAATGCTGTAGCCCCCAGGTCCAGGGCCCCAGCACCTGTGAGGCAGCAATGCTAACCACTGCATCACTGTTCTGCCCTATTGTTATTGTTGTGGGCATCTGATAAATAGTTACTATTTCACTGTGCTTTTCATTGTCTGGGACTAAAGATGATAAAGTAGTTATTAATAACCTCTGTAAATGAAAACCCTTCCTAAAATGTTGACAGAAAATTAACTTCTGGGACCTTTCAGTCCTCTAATGCTCTGGATGCCACTTTTTAAATGTGCAAAACCAACCAAGTTACAGGAAAGCGTTAAATTCACTGTATACTAATACAGTAATTATTTTATACAAATATCTGTAAAACGGATATATTCTATCCTGTTCACTGTATCCCTTGTATCTGTAAAAGGGATATTATCTATTAAAGGGGTACACTATATAACACATATGTGTAATGCTCTAGCTTTTACCAAGAATCATCAGTATCTACCTGTAAGGAATAAAAATAATACATACTGTGAATATTGTACATATATAGCCCTTCAATGAGTAATGAGTTAAAGATTTCTAGGTGTCAAAAGCCTAGCACATGAATGGCATGGGTCGAAATTAATTCTCCTTTTTAGACTGAGATCATCATTTCAGCCTTATGACAGTTTATTTTCCAACTGATGAAGATTAATGTAAATCTTTAAGGCAGCTATTCTAGCTTCCAAAAGCAGAGAAAATGTAATACCAATAAAACTAATGGAGCAGCATAGAAGCATTCTTACTCCTAGGCTAACTGCAATTTAAAATGACCATTTTTCAATGTATCCCAATAATATAAAACACAAATTAGCATAATGAAATTCAACTGGAGCACTCTGACTTAGGAATGGACAAAAGCTGGAAAATATTGCTGAATACACAGGGTTAACAAATAGTGATTTCAATTTGTGGAGCAAATTTGAAGAAATAAATATTTCCAGTTAAATTTCTTTTAAATTTAATTTAATAATTTATTTGATTATTCTCTGACAGCATTCAAACTTAGATTAAAAATAGCAGCCAGTGATGAACAATTTAAATAACACATTTGTTGCTTTCAAATAAGAAAGCTGAACACTACAAGAATCGACAAACCTTTAACCCATGGCAAACAACTAGAAAGAACATTTTGGCATGTTATAATTAGATTTTTATATACATTTTTATGTACAAAAATCGTAACTTTGAGATGAACATGCCTCCAATATTAGCAACAACTCGGAGACTAGTCTGTCAGGGTGAACATGAAAGAAAAATATGTGTGTATGATTATATAATTAATCTTTTGATTGATGCTTTAAAACTAAAAACACTTCTAATTTTTAGAAATAGTATGAATCAATGGTGATCACTATATCGATTCAAGCATGGCAGATGCATATTCCATCACTAAGTAAGTAATTATGGTCTGGTATTGCCAAATAATGCAGAAAACCTATCTACATTTTTAAAGAATTTACTTAAATATTTCCTGATGCTACCATACTGTATAGGTACAGTATATTAAATCTAAATGCAGTCCTTTGTTTTCATGTCCATGATTCACAACAAAGAGTTGCTGATGGTGAAAATTACTTTCATTATATAAATGCATTAGTCAGTTGTTTTTTTCTATGAATAGTTCTCCACTGTTTAAGGGTTCAGACAGTAGTTTGAAAACAGTTTAAAATCAAACCACCACAGAACTAATTCTTCTTTGAGATTAAAGCTTGAAGAATTCTCTTTTTTTTCTTTTTTCAAAGACAGGTTTGCAGGAGATAAATTGATAGATAGTGTTCCATTTCCCATTGATCCCCTGCCTATTTCTGTGGCTGGAAAATGAGAGATTTGGAAATCTCCAAGACAAATTCCAAATCTGTTGTCTTGCTGATGGTCCAGAGTAGATAAAACCTCCTCGTAAGCTTCTGAGGCTTCTTCTGACAAAGCCTTTTCCCTTGAGCTTACTAGCAAGATCCCTGACAGCATCAAACCTTTTTGAGGTTTAAAAAGATAAATTATCGGTTGAAAAAACTAGGGGGAAGCCTGAAGATACTGGCAGCATGAAAAAAAAAAACTTTTTGTTCATCATTTTCACCTCACGAAAAGATTAAAGCAGTATTCATCACCATTGTCAATACGCTCCACTGCTCCAAAGACCCAGCACTCAAATGAACTTTTTAAAAGAATTTGATTTAAAAAAGTTCATGCTGTGTGCAAGTTTAATACTGATTTAAATATTTTCACTGTATTTTTTGCACTTGTAATAGAATGCCTGAGAATACGTGAGCACTGAAGGCTATTTAAGTAAATTCTGAACTTTCATCTCTTTTCTGTGAATGAATGATACCTTTAAAAATCTCAAATGTATGCTCATTGTAATCAGTATTGTATATCTCAACAACAAGATTGGTGGCTAAAATGTGTTCTACCGTACATTTGTGTGCTGTAAGGAATGTGTGAGATTAATTTGTTACTGGTGAGAACAGAAAGCAAGTTTGAAACAAAAGCATTGTATCTATTTTTATAACAAATGCTTGTTGCAAACATTTGTGTGAAGAACAGCCATTAAGTGAGAAAAATTTAAGGAGATGCTTTTTGTGTGGTTTCCAAGCATTAAAATCACTCATTCAGAGTGCAGTTTGAGTTCCTATGGCTAAGATTTGGGTAATTTAAACTTAATGTCATGAACTAATCAAACCTATATTTCCTTAAAAAGTGGTGTACTGTACAATTGGTTGAAAGCTGCCAGCAGGAGCCAGAGGACACCAGAGTGCTTACAGTGTCTTCCGTGAGAGATGTGCAAGGCTCTGCACAGCGACATGTTAACATGTCAAATGCTACAGTAAATGGCTCTTCAGGGGACACATTGAAGGACAGGGGAGGGTACTCCTAGTCCTGTAGGGCAAGTGTTTCTGCAGGTTTTCATTCCAATTCACTCTTAAAGAGCTACACGAGCCTGTTACTGGCTTAACTAGACTAATTTAACAGCTTCTCCCAAAGCTCCAGATACTGCTGTTTTAAAGAGAACTTGAAAATGTACTGTATAGTCAAACTGGCCCTCCACGATCAGGACTGCCCACCTCTGTTGTAGGAGCATGTCTTCTGCTCTCCTGATGGCTACTGAAGCTGTTTCCAGAGAGTTAAGGCAATTCTAAACTGGATGGTAACATATAAAATAACAATCACAATTTTTTCATGAAAATATGCATTTTGTCCTTTGTACACTGAAAAAAAGAAAGAAGTTTAACTGTGTAAAATATTCTTTCTAGCTATTTTTAGTTGATGTTTGCCCTGTTTAAGACAGTAAATTCAATTTCATGTGTTGTATACAGTATATTTTATTGAAAGGAGGCTATACTAATAGTAAAGTTTCCTAAAATCCTATATCTTCAATTACTTATTTTGTTCTTGACACTTTAAAAAGTAAAATGCATTGTTGACCTTTTTCCACATGTACCAAATTTAAATTCTTTTTGACTCAATTCACTGTACTTTACATACAGTGTCCCAATAGTCATGTTTACTACTGTGGAATTGTGGAAAAGTGGAATTCCGTGGTATTATAATACAGTACAGCATAGTATAGTATACAGTTAACTGAAGGTTAAAATGAAAAGAATGATACTTGATGGTAAACTATGCTTGTATTTATACAGAATTTTCCATTCCAAAAGATATGCAAATATATACAGTAAGTGGGGACTCATTTCATCCACCACTGAAGTGAAGTACCCATCTGGGTGATGCACTGTAGCCTCATTAAACAACAGATCAGGTGGAGAAGTGGGAATTTCCATCACTAATTTAATTAAACAGTCAATTCATGGAGGCCAGACTGTGTAACCCAAAGGTGGAATTTAGCCAGCATCCCTACTCTTATGAACAGAGCCACGGTATCTTCAATGACCAATCTCAGGAATCTCAGCTCGAGCTCTCATTTGAAACGTTGGCACCTCCTATCTGAACTAGGACATTGGTTTTAAATTCTGGTCCAGAATTTAAGTAGCCACCTACTGGTCCACCAACACCGCTTATAGCAGCAATCTGTTTGTCCACAGAGGTCCCCCGTCGAAGTACAGTACTAACCAAACCCAGCCCTGCTTATGTTCTGTAATATTCGTTTATTTAGCATAGTGAATAATATTTTTTTCATGAGGCAAAAATAATACTTAAAATATAAAATACAGCTGAAGGTACAGTATCTCAGATTCCATAGCATTTTTACACAATAAGTAATCTTCTGTAGTACCAGGATACAAATCCTGCAAAACAGTCAGTCTTTGTTCTGAGCATTTATTTGAAATTGTTCATTATTAATCATTTATGTTTCTCCAAGAGCAATCTGAATCCTTAGAGAAAAACTGGAATGACGAGTGATGGATATGAATGCTTCAGAAAATGTTCAAATAAGAATGAACTGCGGGTCCTGAAGGCTTTCTTAGAGGGCTTCACTTTGCAGTGTATATTTAGTATTACAGAAAATTCTAAAAGAGGTTTTTAATCGATTCATTTAAAAAGGGATGAATGATAAAAGCACTAGCATGAAACACTACCAGATATGTACAGTACAGTACTGTATAATTGGTGTCAACAGTTTTAGACTGAAGTATCAGTTTTGTTCACCCTTAAGGAAGGTAATTCACTCAGATTGCTTAGTACACAGCTATATACTGTAACTGGGTACCTACTGTACGTTGCCGAGGGTAACCATGTAATGGACTAGGATCCTGTCTAGAGAAGGACTGCATACTCTCTGTTGACTTAGTCCATAGAAGCCAGGATAAGATCTCGCTTGAGGAATCCTGATAATGGACTTTACAGGAGAGAGACTCCTGTAACACACCAGATTAGGGGTTGAGAATGTTATTTATAAACATTGGATGAATGGACTGTATAAAGAAGATATAAACAGAATGGCATAATTATCGTATTCAACTTCTATTGCAGATTAATTAGAAATTTGTCATGTAAAGTAAGACCTTTATTTAACCAAATAAGTCAGTTGAGAAAAACAAAATGCGAAGATTACCTGGTAAAGTGTTTGAACAGAAACAGTTAACAAGAGCAAAATGCAGTTAACTGTGTATAGCATGAGCTACTGTGTACTGCTCAGCTAAACCCTAGGGTTACTGTATTTGGGGAAAATAGCTGATAAATGTATTGAAAGCTGGGTCATTTAAAAAATTCTGCAACACTTTAATGACAGTGTACAGTGTAAATCTATTTCTATTTCTATATATGTGAAGATTTTTTTAACTTGAGGAGAAAATTGGCATCATTTAAATTAAGAATGCCTGACTGCATCATTACGCCACCTACTCAACATGGCAGAACTCAACATTTTGTTTCAGCAGCGAGTTAGGAATAGAACAATCATGGCATAGGAAAAGGAGCCAACTATATAATCAGAAATAAAAATTCTTCTGAAGTTCAAAATTATGGATACCACATTTGGCAGTTCAGAGTCCCATACAGTACATTAGTGAATTTACACCAGGCAAACATGCAATTCAATGAAAGTGTCATTTGCTAACATCTATCCTTCCATTTTCTGACCACTTCATCTAATTCAGGACCACAGGGTATTATGACCTTTTTCACTATGGTACTGTACTGAATAACATAATAGTTCACAAAATCTCAATCTCATGTTTCACTTCAAATGTGCACCTAGTGTTTTCTTTTACTTTTCAGCTCAAAATATTCATTCATTCAATGCATACATTCTAACAGTGAGTCAAGGTTTGCTGGTTATGATAAAATCAGGCTGACATCGCCAAGAACTCTAGCACTTTCTCTGAGCAAAATGTAAGATGCAAATGACACTTTTAAAATGCATAAAACGCAAGCTAATTACATTTAGGTATACATTATTAAAACACTTGTAAATGAAAAAAATCCGACTTGCTAGTAACCATGTCATTCAATCATTAGTCGGGACAATTTCCTACCACATTAAAAGTCTGTTTCATAGGTTATACAGTATAGTGTTTATATTTTTATATTCTAAAGAGCTGCTGGAATTATATAGTTTCTTATGAATATTGTTAGTGGTACCTATAATAATTTTCGACAAATATTTCATTAGATGTACAGTATAACAATTAAATAAATTACTATAAATGTTTTTTGTAGCAGAAGATTTAAAGGTATGACTGCATATGATGCTGTGTTACTTCTACACAGCTGTGAAAAACACATACAGTAAGCTGTATTCAATATAAAATAAAAGTGCTTTAAAAACAGTTTCTGTTCATATAAGGTCAGAATGCATTTCTCAGGCAATATAAAAGTGTTCACTGAATCAGCATTCAGTCCAATATGCGCAATACAGAGCTGCAGCTTCTACAACTGAATAATTGCCACACACAGTGGTGATAAACTACTGTACATAAGGACCAGGAAGTCTGGGTACTTTCTTTCTGGTATTAGTACACCTGCTTTTAGTATATTATCAGGATACCTCTGAAAAGAACAGATGTTGCTTTTTTCTCATTATTTTTTTTTGTCAGTCTTTAACAATAGGGCTTTTATTGCACCTGTACATACTGTACTGTATTATGTCCAGTTAACATAGTAATAAGAAATATCAGTTCTCTGATAACAGTAAATACACACACAGTATACAGTGATTATTTTGAAATGTGCAAAAGAACCATAGTACCCACTGTACACATTGCTCAAACTCTTTTACATTATTCTTTCTAAACAAAATAAAATAAATCTGAAGGTTTCAAACAAATAAAATATGTACAGTATACTGTACAAGTATAGTACAGTGTATTATAGAGCTCCTAAAAAGCATATACCTTACAGTTGAACTTTTATGCTATTGAAATAACAGTTAAGGGCCACCAGGGAAAAGCTTTTTTTAGTACCCCTTATCTACATCTTTCCACTTTGCTGCAAAGCACCACAAATGTCAGCATTTGTGAACTGAGATCTTTCTGCTTGACTGTCTGTGCTGATTATGAATTAAAGCTACCAAAAGGCATCCATACTGATGCACAAAAGACTCCGAAGCAGACGTTTCCTGACATAACAGATTGAAAATCCATTGTTATTTAATTAAATTGAACTAGATAATCTTATTAAATGTCCAAACTAAGTAGGAAAATCTTGGTAAATTCCTGAATGTCTGATGTTTGCCTAATGCCTAATGTAAGAACTCTTGTCTAAGGGAGAAGTTTAAAGGGAAGAATTACTACTAGAACGACTAGAACAGTTCAGAACGTTAACTGCACAAATAAATCCATGTGCAGAACACGGAAGGCGTCAAAATCAGAACATTGAAACCGGAGTGTTAATCAGCACAGCTGCAAAACCTTGAAAGCACATCTTGTGAAGAGCCCAAAATGAGAAAATTGCTACAGTACAGTATGTCCAGACAAAAATTTCAGACATGCACAAATCACTTGAGGCTTTCAGAAACATTGCTAGCATACAACATTGAGGTACAACATTGTCTTCCCGTCTATGTGATTCAGAACATTTATGAAACAAATTTAAACCTTCTTAAATTATCTCCTTTTTGAGGATTGTTAAATGTTATGAACACAGCAAAAGGAATTTGTGATGCTGCTGGATTCAACAACATACTGATGTATAAAAAAGTTCTATTCTAGTAGCAAAAAGGAGCCAAATGGCCAAACTCTTGTTTGTATCCTTTCTTACGTTCGTAAGGTATGTGGTGTTATGAAATGTAAAAGGTTATACAGTATGTACCCACAACCTCAACATACCGTACTTATCCACAAAAAACTATACACTCTGGTATAATTAATTTTAACATACATTTTAAACATATCAAATAAAATCCTTAACAAAAACAAACTGTAAAAGAATCATGATGCCTTTTCAGTATGAAATGTGACACATTACAATGAAAACATTATGATATTAAGTTAGTATTGGCCTTGAATAATAACACATTCCTGCCAGTGTTAATGTGCAGACCTGATCAGCCTCAGAACAGGCATTTAGAGTACCTGGAACATCTTCCTTGCACATTAACACAATACTGGCATTCTCGATGTATAGACCTGATCAGCCTCCGGACAGACCGCTGTGGGATGTTCTATCAATCTTCGCATGCAGCTGCAGCCAACTGGTGAAGGCAGGCTGGTCACAGTTATTCCTTGCTGATTCCATTATAGAACTGATCCCACATATGTTAAATTAACAAAAAACCTGGCTATGGAAAGAACTTGACATAGTCTTGCTGTGGGGCTCCATGGCCGAAACGTTGTGTTTTCTTTCTTCTCTTTTCAGCACGGAATAAACCTATTACTTGTACCTTTATAGTCTTGCTGTGCCTTATGGGAAAAAAGAAACACTTCCAGATCACTTTGTCAATGTGCTGCTGAGCAGTAGGTTTGTCCCCGATCTGCACTAAAGGGTTTTTTGTGTAAAGGAAAATTTCTTCCCAAAGCAAAACACTTTCACCACCTCAGTTGTTGGCTTGAAAATCACCAGTCAGTACAGCATATCTACCGTGGCATCTCCACACTTGTTGTTTTATGCCATGATCGTAAAGAACAAAACAGCTTTCACTGGTGAATAAACATACCATTATTCTCTGCTGTCATCACCTCGTACTGTATGTTCTCCAGGCCCACAGAAGATCATCAGATTTATGTGACAGTTCTAGGCTGCTGTGGCGGCCCTTAGTTTTCCAGGACAACGCCTGTCCTTCACAGATCAAGTGTTCTGGAATCCCTGGACTAGTCTGCTGATTGCTTAAGCAGAACATGTCATTCCCTAGGCAACATCTCTCAGAGACAAACTGCCTTTAATCAGGTGATCTTCATACTGTTCAATTCATAGCTTTACCTTTTAATATCCTTGTGTTAAATGATTTTTTTAACGGCTATGTATATAAATGCTTAATCCAACTGAGGTTTGGCAAATTTCGCACAAATCACAATCCTGCAGATAGATTTACCTGCAGTTTTAATGAAATCACATCATTTGAGCTCTGGTATTCCAAAGAAAACTGTTACACAGTCAAAAAACATATCTAATCAATATTCAAAATGGAAAATGAGCTACTAAACCTAAAACTCAGTATACAACAGCAGTATCAGTAATATATCTGTGGCTATATAATTTTTTTGATCTTTTTCTTTTATTCTTAACAATAATAACGTTATATTTTGCAATTTAGATACAGTGCAATTTCCCACATTATATGAGTACTGTAGATACTGTATGAATTGTCTGTAAGCATCTTGCCTATAATCCTGTCATTCATGATTTCAGAGAAAAACCTACAGGCTGGTGAACCTACACTCTAACATAAATGAGCTGTGACTTGCTGGCACTCTGGCCTGCCCATTTCATCTCTGAACAGGACAATTATACTGGCTTCCACTTGACTATGTCAATGACGGGCAGGAGCCAGAATATGCTGCTGGGGGCTGAAGGGATATGTCTTTTAGTTATGAGAAGGGCAAAGGGTGCTCATTTAATTGTTTTTTGCATTTCTGTGTGGGGGCAGATTCTGGGGACTCTTCATTCATTTTCTGTTTTCAGGAAAGGGGCGCTTTGCTTGTACCTTATTGCATTTGGCAGGTGGGGGGCTGCCTCATCCATTTCTCGCATTCTGGTGAGGCAATCAAATCAAAGTGGGCCCCTGGAGGGGGCACAGGTAAGACATTTTATTTCTGTCAATAATGAATCTCAACCTGTGGGGACCCTGGAACTAAACTCCACCTCCCCCACCCATTCCCATTATACTACTGGGCTTGTGTCAATGTGAAATTATTATCCTGTATCAATGGTGAGTTAGAGTTGTTTATCATTATTTCCTTAAGCGTCATCCTGGATTAAGAATGGCAGCTAATACTGCTGAAAATAATGGGTTTCAGCATAACTTTCTGGCATAAATAAAACATCATGTGGAACAGACTGGAACGAAAGACAATAGTTCATAGGTCAAGGCATTCTAATACCTTGGCAGGATCCAACCATTCTGGATTATTTATTATTATTTTCAACATGGGATTTTAGCAGTTCATGTCTTTTGTTTTGTGGCACCTTCTAAATCTAATATAAAATAACAGTTTTTAAGCAGTGACACGGTATTTTATTTTTCTAGGGTGTAACTCCAATTCATAGTAGGAGAGCATTTTGGATAAAAGTCAATGAATATTTTTTTTTAAGACGATCTTTTTCCCCTGTTCTACAGATTGAGTCCTGAAAATTACAATATTACTTTAATATGGAGGTATATTTAGAATATTGTTTGCTTTCTAGAAGTATAAATTCAAAGGCACAGATTGTGAGTCCCTATTCAAAGCCAGAGGTCTCAGTCTCACAACATACATGCATATCCACAAAACTAGAATACAAACTCTAAAGTTGAAAGTATGTCCAAGTTATTCAAGTTTTGGCAGATGTTTTTTATACTGAATAATGAGCATTTTTAATTGGAAATGGCTTGGCTGAAACACCATGGAAATGGATAAACTCAAACAAAGAAGCTTCATTTGTAACAGATCTAAAGCAATTTTCTTAACATGATGCAGGTACTGTACAGTATATAAAACCGCTCTTTTTTTGAAAAACTCTAAATGAATCACTGTACCTCAACAGGAACAGAAATTATTCTTTTGTGACACTACACCAAGTGCATGCAATAATTCTATGGGTATAATTTAAAGGATTACAGAAAAATAGGTTGCACAGTTGCACAGCCAGGAGATCCTTTCAATCATAGTTTGATCAGACATCATGACCTCTTTGCCGCTGCAGTTGTTTTTGTGGTCCTTTCACTTTTGGTAAGTTCTATTATTTACACATTATAGTTCTGATTACATAATCAGGAACAGTCCTCCCTTTGGGACTGTAAAATGTTAATATTTGTTTATATTATAGCCAAAATGTGTACCTCTTTTTGGATGTAATTTGACTCCCAAACCACCAATTACATCTGTATTACCTAATAGCACTGGCTTAACTTGGTATTTCCCCATGGAACAATCAGTATTTATACTCATTTTACATGATATGATTCTTTATATGCTCCTTGTTGGTGGAATACTAGCATTTCAATCAATAGATTTTTAAACATACAGTAATTGACTATCTAAGCCTGTTACTCTACTGTATATGCATTCTACAGTATGTCTTCACTAATACTAGAGCATCAATACCTGTACTTTGGAAAGATGATGTACACTAATGTCTCCATTGGGAGGACTCACTTTGAATGTGGGTGTGCTGTCCCTATGTAGTTTACTGTACAGTACTGTACTGTATATCTCTTTATTTAGAAATGTGATACAGCAGTAATCTATCCCAAGATTGTTCAATCTTATTTTAATTATTTTGTTATTTAACCAGTCCACTTTCAGGGGTTAAATAAACATTGTGCCATTCAGTATTGCAACACTTGGCTTATTATAATGGGGTATTCTCACCTGCTGTAATTTTGGCTAAAGTATCGCCATTGTAGATCCAGACACATCCAGAGTCCTTGATTGTAACATACAGTTTGCACATGACTTCTTGAAAATGGTAATTTTCATGATATTCTTTTCTTTTAAACTTCCCAATATTCTCACACAGTGTCAATTAAAGGTGAGTCATTCCATATCTATCAATATCCCATTCCCCCAGAGACATACTGTACTGGATAGTGTGTCAAAACAGCTCAGTGAAGGCACACACGAATAGAAACTGCCAATGGTCCAATAAGAAAACAGACCCAGTCAATGATCTGAAGGTATTCATACTGTACTGTATGTGATTTAAAAGTTATTTTACTTTCAAAGTCAGACTTTCAAGTAAAAAAAAATGTTTCTAAACTTATATGACTACTGCAGTAGCGAAGTTTAATAGATGCAAATAATATACGTAAAACAGATATTTAACTGATAATACAAAATCAACAGTTAAACTGAAATAAACCCTTTTGATGTTGACACTTGGCAACCTATGATGACAATATGTAAGAAACAGATGACGAAAGAAACCATCTGACTGTAGTTATGCCTTAGATAACGACAGCCAGTAATTATTTCCATTAGCTTACTTTCACTACAGTACATCTCCTACCAGGAGGAACCTGTGCTCTACATGCCAGAAATAAGGTAATTTTATTAGGTACGATTTTATAGTTAACAACTGATATTTCCAAAAGCTGTAAGTAACTGTAGTATGTGCTTCTTTCACAAATGTGTAATTTATTGTGTCCAAATTTATTATTTACAAATGTGGCTCCTAATCCAAATCGCATAGCACATACTGTATTGAGCTTGTGTTTAAGTGTTATAGACTAATTTAAATAATCTGAATTGACAATTACTTTTTATTACCATACCAGGACACAAATCAGACAATAAATCAATATTTATTTACATGCCAACTTGATTGACATTGAGTTATGAAGTCATCCTCCTGGGTTTAACATCCTGTTTTAGGCTTATCTATTTTGTATTTCAATTTTCTGTTAATTCCTTTTGTAGTAATATTTAACCTATCCTAATTGGTTTTTAAGATGATGCCTCTGAATCAAACCACATTTTAAACAGTTTCCATACCAAGGTACAGTACATCTTCAGAGTGCTGTAAGGTGTCCAGTTATACCTTCGGCCTCTTACCCTTAAACATGGTTTGTAAAGACAACAATAACAGAAACTGAGAACATGAGAAAAGCTACAATCAAGAAGAGGCCATCCAACCCATCTTGCCCATTTGGTTAAATGTGCATCAATTTTATCAAGACGTTGGACAGATTTTCTTCATGAATCGGATGAAACTTTGCATTTATTTCTTTAATGCTATCCCCTTAACTTATAAAATACAATACATTTTATTTTTCTTAGAAGTTTCATACTATGAAAGCCCGTTTCTGCCAGGGAGTAAAAAAAATGCGTTATGTTATCTCGCAATTGCGACATGGTATCTCAGATTTACAAGTTTATATGAGATTTTAAGTCGCAATTGCGAGATATAAACTCGTAATTCTGAGATACAATGTTGCAATTGCGAGATAACATAACGCATTTTTTTTACTCCCTGGCAGAAACGGGCTTCCATAAATGTTTCTCCCCTACTGTCACGCCCTCTGCAGCCAGAGGGCGCTCCTTCTCTGTCCTGTCCCTAGTTTCCGGTCTGCTGTCCTTCCGGTCCCTCTCTTTCCTTTGGGCTATATATTTCCAGGTTTTACACTCTGTCCTGGCTCAGCATTGACGTTTGGATGTCCTGAGACCCGCCTAGCACCAGGGCGCCCCACGTCCGCTCCCTGAGGGCATAGGTTTCTATACGGCATTCCTGAACTCTTTGCACTAATGAGCCCGGGCCTTTATCCCGTCTCGCCGCTACGCATATGGGTCTTTTTCCGCTCTCCTGCTCCCCACGGTTAGTCCCTTTGGACGTCCGTGACACCTACGTAGTGAATACACTTTTCTTTTTAAACAGGTTTTAATGCAGGTTCACCTCCAGTAATTTAATGCATCATTACTTCAAAGAAAAACAACTTTCAGGTTCCACCAGTCTGTCTTACAAAAAGTGGAGCCTTTCTTTAGGGAAAGACAAATATTATCACTAAAACACTAAGTTGTAATAAATTAAACTTTTGCCGGAAGAAAGTAATAGATATGTTTAAGAAAAAAAAACATTTTAAGAGTGGAAAGACAGATTTTCACTATTTAAGAGTTGCCTTTGTAAATGTTTTTTAAACCTAAGTTTTGTTTTTCACATTTTATATTGGTTTTATACTGTATACAATACACATTTCTTCAAAGTGCTGACCAGAAAAAGCAGCCATAAGCCATGTAAGAATATATTCCTTATAGTTTGTTGATGCACATTAATCAGGCTGTCTCACTGAGCTTTTATTATTCTTGAACGGCTGTATTTCTTTCTGAAACCTCAGGCTGAAAGGAACACTAATCTTTGAAAAAAAATGTATTTATGTCTTTTGCGTCAATAATACACCAAGGTTTTGGAAATTACAACAATAGTAATGAATAAAATTACTATAATAAAAAATACAGGGACTCTGTTTTCATTTGCACAATTCTAATGAACCCTGTACCTAGTGATTAAAGTGCTGAATAAGGCAGATGAATAAAATATTACATTTCACACAGAACTAAAATCCCATTCTCCAGACACTACATCGTTCAACCTAATACCTCTCAATTAAAAATAATGGATCAAGCTGAAAATGGATGAATTAAAAAACAATCCTCTTTTTCCAATCCAAACAGCAAAATGTTATATATTTGTCTTAAAAATGAATGTGGAAGACTGCTGTTATGCATATCCAACTACAGCATATAACACACAACTCCAGATATTTTCAATAATGTTTTATAACATTTCAGTTTCAACAACAGTTTCACCATCTAAAATTAGTGATATTTCCTTACACCAGACTTTACAGGTCTGTGGAAAATGCAGTGAATTGTACCTTTTTACAGACTATTGTCTTGTAGGTTTGCAGAATTTGTGTTAGAGGTAATTAAGTTTCCAAATGAGAATAGAAGTTTATGACAATTTAGAAGATTAAGGAGACTGTTTTAGAGAACAAAAAGGACTTGATCATTTTGTAATATCAGATAATGAGGTGAGAAGTCTCTAAACTACACTATTTTCACAAATCTGTCCCTGGTACATTTGGGGTGACCTCAATGAGCCATTGTGAGCCATTGTTGACAACACTTTCTTTTCTGCAAACTCTTTACCACCTAATTATAAGCAATTTTAAATTATATAATTAAAATGCAGTTTTATAGTAAATAAGATCTGTATAATACAATAATACAGAAAATCCATATAGAACTTCATATTTTATTTTTGAATATATCTGCAATGTGAACCCTGAGAAAACTGATCATTTAATTAAAATATACAATATCCATCAAGTTGCTTTTATTTGTATAAAGCCTGCACAAGAAAGTTTTTAATGAATTGGCACCTTGTGCCTCAATTAGGTTGTTAATTCATTTAATAGAAACATTAATTAGTGAAGCAAATTCATCACCTCGTGGAGGGCTCTGTGCTACACTTTGTACGGAAAGCTCCTGCAGACACTGAACTGGTACTGTATATTAACTGTCTATTTCAGTCTAAACTGTTTTCAGTCTAAACTGTTTTTCCAGTATGTTTTTCTTTTTCAATTTCCTGAGAATGTTCCTGTGAAACTGTCATTACCTTATTTATTTAGTGCACAAGTACTATTTTTTGACAAATATTTAACTGAAAAGTAAAAATGTTATTGCAAACGCACTTTTGTGCTGGTACAGTAAATGCAAGTGCTCAGTCTTGAAGCAATCCTGCTGTAAACCTTCTCTCCAATACAAGAGGTATATGTTGAATATTTGAAGGTGGTGCTGTCTTATAATGCATTTACAACTCCATGATCCTATTCACAAGTACTAGAGAGTGTCTCGCAGCTCTTTTCTCTCATAATACAGAAGTGTGTGTGCCAATTGCTTGGCAGATGTCCGCTAGCTAGCTCCCACGCTGCAGTTAAATGTGTATATCCTTCCAATAAAATTGTCAACCTACCTGCACCATAAGTCTCATACCTCAAAGTTATGAGAAAATTAAATGACCCAGACAGACACCATACAGCTGCAAGGTACGTAATCTCTTCCCTTTACAAAAAGGTGTCACTCTAACCTGCTTCAGTTGCATCAGCACTAGGTGTAGCTCTGGAATGACAGTTTCCAGCCTGCGCCAGTGTTGCAGTGCCAAGCTTGACACTTTCAGGCACCGTGATAAAGCAAAGACAATACCTGTAACATTTCTATATAATAATACTTCGAACCTGGATGGTACTAAGAAGCAGGACTGTGGATCGGCCTTTTTTTCTTTTGGAAACACTGTCAAGTGTGTAATACAATATCCTCACCATACAAAGCATTGAAAGTGAAGGCCATATTAGGATAAGGGAACACACAGTTGAACAAAATACCACGTTGGAAAATGTGGTCTGCTGCTGAACATGCATTTACACAGTATGACTACCTAAATACAGTATTTAACATCCCTTCTTTAAAGTGATTTATCACTACTCTGCTGACAGTATGTTCACTTTCTTGGTATTGCACTAACAAGCTTTCTTTCTTCTTAAATCATGTACAGCTCGAGCTCCAACATCATCAATAATGTAGTTATCTGCAGGGGTTTAGTCAAAAACTATTTTGTACCATGGTGCCATCATATAGAACACAAGGTACAATTATCAAGAGCATATCACAAGGATGAGCATCTGATTGTAAATTCTGAAGGCCAGGGGCTGCTCCGCAGATAAACAGAAGATCTTTAGAGCTGCAGTACCAACAATAAAATCCTGCACCGCAGAGCAATCCTACTGACATACAGCACTGTGCAACTATGAATGTGATCTCAATTTTTATTTTTTAAAGAATTAAATAATTGTATATACAGTACAGTAACTCTTTAACGTTCTTTCTAAGAACATGGTTTGCAATACTGGAGAGCAGTCCTTCCAGTTTGCTCCATTGAAATAGCTTAGTGTAACCTGCACCTTAAGTGTTATATGGACCCCACTAATTATCAGTCAGAGAACCACAGAGGTGTATGTTGAAAAAATCTGATAGATTGGATAGAGTAGATTGGAAAGATGTTTTTTAGATGATCCTTTTGAGAGACACAAGACCACATGTGGTCATGTCATGTCATGTCTTTAGCACGCTTTTCAGCTTCACCCCATTACATCTCCTTCAAGCTTAATTGGGCCGGGGAGATGCCAGCTGAACAAAGAACAGAGATTTTGTTCTTTGACACACCCACGGGACTGAAACACTGTAGCCAGTGATCTTTTAACAGACGGCTTTCAGGAAAACAGGCGCACACTCACACAGCCATGAGGCAGAAAACAAGTGCTCTTCATTTATAGTGCAAGAAAAATTAAAAAACACAGATGCCTAGATCTTCTAGTACAGTCTGGAGCTCAAATCCCTCTCTTTATACAACCAGGCAGCTAATCTGCTTATCAACTTCCCAAACACAGTCTCTCTCAAATACTTTTTTTTCTGAAAAGTTTTATCAAAATGTAAACTCTGCCTCTTTCAGAGACTTTTTATTTAAAAAAAAACTTACATGTAGGCCCCACAGCCCTGAGGTGGGTAACTTTATTCTCCCCCTGAAGGAATCACACGGCAGAGAAATTGTCTTCTTTTTCCAGACCGCAGAACGACCAAGCCTGGAAGATTCTGCTTCCTAACTTTTAAATCATCAACCGACCAACCGTCTTCTCCCAAACTGGTCAAGATAATAAGAGTGAGAGGACATTCCCCACAGATTCCTGGGTAATGTAATTCAGACCAAAGCTTCCCTCCTTTCTCAGCTTACTGTCCCCTGACAACTATTCATTGTGAAACATGCTGAAGAAGGTTGGAAAGTGCACTCCATGTTTGCTAATGTGGTGTGCCACAGGGGTTTTAAGGTTGATGGAAATTAATTAGCTTTGAAAGTGTTTTAATGAGAGGTGAAATCACATGAGTGTACTTGTGTGTACAGTACGTGAGTATTGAATGGGAATGGGAATTGTGGATTGACTGACAAGACAGGCTTGGAACCGACTATTGGCTTTATTTTACGTGATAAATGATTGTGATTGAGATAAATGGTTACAGTCTCACATGCGGCTGCCTCATAAAAAGGGTATGGTGAGACAATGATTTACCTGCTGAGATGTGATTTTGATTTTAAATAGTGTAAAATAGTTTTACACCAATTTCTGCGTTTCATTATGCAAGTTTAGCTCTCATCTGCAGAAGTACTGTAACATTGTTTGGAAAAGCAATAGTTGGTACTAATTGAGGGTACAGTATGAAAAACAGAAATAGGGAGTTAGGTTCCTACAGTCTCTACTACACTCATCAACCGATAATAGAACTAGAAGATTTATATAAAGGTTTATAGAAAGAAATAGAAGGTTTATCCCTTAAAAAGTACAAACACAATAATGCAAACTGTTATTAAACATATAAAAGTAATAACATAATTAACAGTAAAATTTAATGTTATTTACTTTGAATCCTTAGACTTAAAAACAGCAAAATAATTCAATATATTTAACACAGTAGTGCAATCATATGCATAGGCTAATATGAAAAATAGACAACTGAAAGCCTAACAAGGAAGAAAGACCACTGGTGCATGAGGGAGACAAGATTGAAATATAGGAAGAAAAAAATATCATCTTAAGTTTTGTTCTTCACGTAGAATTTTTTTCTTTACTTAAAGAGATTGAATCATGTTAACGCTTGGCCATTGTGTAGGCGTTCCTCTATTTCTAAATTTTTTCCTCTATTTGTCTTGCAATGTCCATCTTATTGCAGCCATCCTGAGTACTGTATACTGTATGGCCACCTTGTTTATTTCCCAGGATTCAGGTAAATGTTTGGGATCTTATTTGGCCAAAAAGATTCTGTGACTTATTCTGAAAATTAAACCCTCCAGCATTCACTTCTGTATAACATCAGTTCAGGTTGATGCAATAATAGTTTCATTATACCAGAATAGATTAAGAAATAAGAAAATTAGTCTGAGGACTAATTAATGGATTTGCCTGCAAAAATGAAATGAATGACTTGAATGAATGAATGAATGACTTAGTTATGGAAAACAGTATCTGAAAACACAAAGAGCTACACAGTCAAACTGATTTTATGTTAGTCTTGTTTTATGAAAAATGTCAGAACATTTTTTTAAAAAAGTGGTGAAATAAGTTACAGTAACAATCAAAAGAAAATATACAGTAACTATTAATCTTATAGCTAAACACAAATAAACCATAGGGTAAAATCATTTTTATCTTCCTTCTCAGGGGAGGTCTGTGTTGTCCTACCTACTCCTGTGGATGACCAGAAACACAAACAGCCTGGAGACGATGGGTCAACATTTCCTCCAAAGAGGAGGCCAGGCACCTGTTTACATTTGACATTTTTAATGGCTTTTAAAAATCAAGCAGTCTCTGACTGAGGTATCTAAAAAACTGAAAGCTGCTTGGTAGGGTGATGTGATCAAATAAGTCCTGGCAAAGCCATCTTGGGAAAGGAGCTAATCAGGATCTGAAGCCACTCTCTCTAGCCAGTCAGGTAATCTGAGTTTTTTTCTGAATTACAGTATTACCCCTGTCTTTTGAGATTAAAATCTTTGATAATGACAGTATGAATGTAAACTGCTACCGTCCACTATCAAGAGTACTGTATCATTTCCTTTTTACATTAAATTGAGCAATTTTCTGCAAATCATATACTAGAGATCAAATGCATGCTGTTAAACATTAAGTACCACAATACACCAGGTAAATGGGACAAAAAAGTGTTATCCTAAGCATGATCTATTCACCAATCATAATCGTAATGCACAGGCTTCATACATGGAAGAAAAAAAATATTGCTTTTGCAGTTCCAAAGTTTGTGCTTCATTTCCTAGTAATGAAAAAAAAACTGAAGCAAATAATTACTTGTACAGTATATTACACAAAGTATCAATAAAGGACTTCGTACAAATACAAATAAATAGCAAATATAATGTAGAAAGCACAGAAAGTGTAGTTTTTTTACTAAATTATTCTTCCATTACACAATCTTTCATTTTTTCTCCAGAGACCTAACTATATCCCTTTGTGTCATAGAAATAATTAAACATAGTAGATTATAAAAAGATCAGAAAATTAAATTAACTCAGGCATATCAATTTGCCCCAGGCACTTACCAAGGTTAAATACTGCAGTTGTATTAATTTTATTCTTCTTAAACTTTTTTATTTAATAATCTACAGTATGTGTTTAAAAAAACAATGGTAATAGCATATCTTATAATTATACTGTACATAGTCCTAAAATTTTGCTTTGATCTTAAATATGAATTCAATAGAAAAAACTGTTCCACATTTCTATAACAGGAATAATGCTGTCAAAGGTGGTGTTCTTTCCTTTTTTACCAGTAACACAGCTTACGCAGGGCTGTGCCAGAATAAATCAGAATAAATAGGGTGTCTGAAATTCAAATCAATGTTACCAATTCAAGCCATATCATATACAAATGAATAAGAACAGATGCATGTGAAATCAGACACAATTAGATAAAATTAGAGAGGGTTCTGTTAGAAATTATAAGGATTTGTAATTAAAGACCTTTATAAAAATGTTCTGAAAATATTTTCCACTGACTGGTTTGTGGTTTGGATTAAACTTTGTCATTTTTTATTCTCTCTTAAAAACTATGCAATGTGATCAGTTAATGCAGGGAATGTTGGTAGCCATTTCACTGCTGTATAATATCTGGACAGTATTCCACAAAATGTTTTGAAGTACTGACATGAAGATTATTTCGGAGCTGCCAGCGTTACACCTCAGCTCATGGAGTCATTCATTATGCTAAGAATTGTCACAATGCGTAGTTTAGGACCCTATGCAGACGGTATAATCCGGAAGTAAGTGGAGAAGGACAACAGGGAGGAGACAACGAGGATCAGGAGGGGTTGACAGAGAGGGTGGCGTGATGACAGTGATCTGGTGCTTGGCGGGCGTGCCGCAGGCGAACAAGTTCAAAACAGTTCAAATAGGGAAACCAGGGCACAGTCCAATATCCCAAAACCGTGAGGTCCATCCAAGACAAAGACAAGAGTAAAAACAAGGAACTGGGACGTGGAACCAGGAAGTTAAAAATAGACTGACGAGCCCAGGCGCTCTGAGCCCTGGACTCCGCTTGGTCAGGATGCCAATAGGATGCCTATGCCTTCAAGCCGCGGACGTAGGGCGACTTGATGGTAGGTGGGCTTCCGGCCGTCCGTCTTCCAATGCAGAGCCAGGAGCAGTGAGAGCACCAGGCTTAAAAAAGGAGGGAAAAACAGAGGGCAGGTGCACATAATGAACTAAAATACGAAAGGGCCGGAGCGCCCTTAAGAAGAGAGATTCCGATCGTCACAAGAATCAAGGGGCAAAGACTCGAGAAATGGCATCTAACAAACAAGAAGGGGGATTCATGTGCAATACTGATTCAGTCAGGCAGCAGGAGTACACCAGGCAGCGCTATAGAGGCATGTGAAGAAGTGTGAACCTTGTGCTGGATGGTATCAACCTTAGTTGTAAGCAAGTAAGTTTATTCATAAATGAGGTGATATTCACTCTCTCTAATAATGCCCAAATCAAGTCCCACCATGTCTTTGCGAAAAAACTTAAAATGAAGAAAACAGAAGACGACCTGCAGCCAAAGACATTTTAGTTAGTGTAGCTCATACAAGGAACAAACAAAAAATGCATAACATAACTGCTTTAAGTGTCTTAATTGTCATTTTCCTTTAGCTTCTAGCACATCCTGAGAGTCATACAGAAGAGGTCAGAATTACAAAAGGAGGTACAAATGAACAGAATATCCACATGACCACCAGTGGCAGAAACAGCCCTTTCTGTTTTCGCTGCTTTGTTTTTTTATGTAAAGAAACCACTTTCAGTTGTGACTTTTCCAAGAAATACAATTTACTTGTACAAACTGAATGGCAACTAAGCACCTGCAGTTCTTTATCAGAACCAGGAATAAAAAGTATTTGCATGTAAACATTAAAACAGCCTTGTGCTAATTTCAGAGCAGATATTAAAGTAGAATGTTTGACTTCTGTTAGAAAATGTTGATACTGTAACCAAACTAATTTACAGCATCAGCACTCTAAATGGTTTTGTGCACTTTTGATAAAAGTTTGCATAGGCTCAAACCTCAATTAGTGTGCAGTATATACTATAGCTGAAGGTAAAATATGGCACAGTCTGGTTATATTTTGTAGTCAAATGGTCAACATAATAATTATCATGGGGGCCTTGGGTGCTGGTGTATATTTATACCACAGATTTTAAGTGTTAAAAAAATATCCTGTAATCTGTGCTTGTAATGAAAGCATTCACCATACTCATCAAACACATTTCATAGCTGTGCACACATACAGTAAGTGCCATAATAAGAGGCTGAACTAAAATAACGTACTTCTTGATTAATTTATGAGCAAAAAAAAATGCCATGGACTACAGTACCTACTGCCATTCATACTGTACCTACAGAACGAACCTAAAAACATGTTGTTTGAAATGTACAGTTGCATTCATAACAATGTGCACCCCATGTCTTGAATAACTTAATTCAATATGAGGGCTTAATTGTCACTTTCTAGGAAGAATGAGTGTTCAATAAATGTTACTGACAATCAGGTGAAGTTTATGATGTATTTGTAATACAATTCCTAGATTAGTGAATAACCTTGTTTCAAATACAGGGTGCTAATATTTATGTAAGCAACAGTATGTGATGTTCATTATGTTTAGTTTAAGTACGTGTGATATCCATAATCTCTATTAAATATCCTACTGTACACCTCTAGATAAGAGTTATTCTCTTTTAACTACATTTTGTCATAACTATACAATACTGATTCAGAAAAGTAGCTTGAGAAAGTAACTTTATATAATTACATAATTCTGCAAGACCAGAGACAGTTTTTTTTCCTATTTTAGGATGAAGAAAGATGATTATATATACACATAAATCTGTGATTTAATAATTTAAGAAAATGCCTGAGAGCAAGACGTAGTGTTTGAAATAAATATTACATCATGCAAGAGGAAAGCATTTGAAGCAGGAGACAAATGTTATATTCCAAAAAGAGACTATCAGTTTTGACAAGCTTCGCTGAGGGCAGTGGAACAATATGGATTGGTTTCATTTCTCTAAACCCTTTGTGACACCAATATTAACACAAGTATAAGTTATTATACTCACAGTAAAAACATCAAACAATAAGATTAAGTAACAACACATGACAAGAAAATAGAATAGACAACTTGTTTTTATAACATACTTAAGTAATTTGCAATTGCCGAATATTTATATAAGCCTTTGCATACAGCAACCTCCCCTATGCCCACAGGAAGAGTGAGGCGGGGCAGACAGGCTACTTTATCCTGCCCTCCAATTGAGCCATTCATCTCTTGACACACTCAAGCTCCACAGTGACTCGTAGGAGAGCTAGCACTGATTGGAGGAAAAACACATTCCTCTCTGACAGTGCAGCAAGCTTGCAGATGCTACTGTAGGAGTTGCTATTTTGCTGGGACCCATGAAACTCCTGGTCAGTTAGTTGTAACTCCAACATCAATGAATGATAAGTGGATCAGAAAAAAAAAGAACTAAATATTTTATTTTAAGCTCAAGTATACTGTACAACTGCCACAGAACGAACCTCAGTTAGAAAAATAATGAACCAAGCATCACAATTCTGCAAAGCAGGATTTCTTTTCTTGGGAAACCTGAAATTAAGGGATTAAGTCTTCTTCAAATTCACCGCTTTGCAAGGACACTGTGGGTCATCTATTCTAGGTCACAACTGCTCTCCCCAGACTCAAATGTGTTCAGTTACCATAGCAATGGATAGTCCATCACATTCTGATATGGGCATAAGATCAAAGGCCTTAACCAACCTGAGCACCAGTCTGACCTCACTGGAATTACTGCATTATTGATGATTCTTTTACAACAATAGACATACGCTGAAGTTCCAATCCAGAAATCGAAAATATTGAAATATAATTTAAAATATGTTTAGAGATGAGCAATAATTTGTCATTTAACAAAACAGCAGCTAGATTATCTTGATTTTAAATTAAAAAACATAAAGACAGATGGTTATTACAAAGAATTCAGTCTACCAAGCGTCTGTATTTTAGATTAATAACTACAAAGCAGTGCAAGTAGTTCACTGAACAGTTAAAACATTTTTGCACAGGCTTAGCCGAGTATCTCGGTATCTTTATCCAAGCACTGTCACAATTTTGACAGGACTAGCTTTAATTTTTTTTTTATGAAACATACACCAAGGATAAACAATTTGATATAAAATGTTTTGCTTATGTTCCAAAATTCTCTAATTAGTAAAACCAAAAAAATCTGGAGTTACACAATTCATGTGATTACTGGCAGCAGATTCAGGTTACAGAATGGGCATAGTACTGGGTTTCTTCATTGCAGCATCAACATTTAATTTTTTTATTTTTTTAAAGAAAACCTGCAATCAATCTAAATTAAATATATACAGCTTTTTAAAATATATTCAGTTTTTAATAGACTTTCAGCAATGTCCTTGGATTTAAAGAAAATGATCCATTCGTGTGCATCTTTTTCACTTTCACATACATAAATAGGTAAATGACATACTGTATATTGTACTGTATCATGAAATGAAAACAAATACTGAGAAAATTCACCTACAATAGACTCAAAAATAATGATAAGGATATTGATATGATATTGTCATTGATATCAACAGATATCAGTCTATACCTTAACATCAGTTTTATTTTGTTCAGTAAGTCAATATACAGTAATATAAAAACAACTATCCTAGGATCTTTTAAAGAATGTTAATTAAAATTAGCCTGGTGTGTTATAACAAATACAGAACGTTATTACTAAATGTGACAATGCTTCAGAATGTAGAATTTATTACTACATGCTTCCTCTCAGGGAAAATTAATTAACAAGAGCATGGGAAATTATTTACTGTGTGTCTTTTGGCAGATAACTTGTTTTCTGTCTTGCCAATCCGTAAAACACAGCCCTGCTGGCTGTTACTGACTCAAGAGGTTATTTTGACAGGGGAAAAAAAAGTTGGAACCAAAGAAAATAACATAAAGAAAAATGAGTTTCTACATTGTTGATTTTTTTACAAAACACATCATAAAAAGAGAGTAATACATTTGAGTTAATTATAATCCTATTTTATATATCATATTAACCTGCAAAAGGAAATAAAATGATTTTATTTGCATTTTTTAATTTGATATTTACAGTAGGCATCATAAGCTCTAACCAAAATAACTTTATAGTCATCAGTCTGATCATGTTAAACTGACTGATTTTGAAATAATATCTACCTCATGACAAAAACAAATATAATATAAGAACCCTATATACACTGTAAATTAATAAACACAATGCAATGTACAGTATGAAGAGTTGATCTTTCCATATTTATTGCATTCGATGTGAGATCAGTGAGTTCCCCAACATACTTGTCTATAATAAAAAGGTCCTTGGATTTCCCGAGTGATCTTCAGGTTTCCTGTTCAGAATAATTTTCATAATAAATAGCTCTCATTGCATTTCACAAGTCCTTATTAAGTGTTCAGCTTTGATTTTATTAGTTTCTAAAGCACACTTAGCACTATTTGATGATTTTGATACAAAGTTCTTATTAGCACTGTCTTCACTTATCCCCTTTAAACATTTTAAAACTTTAATTAACCCATCCCTTAAGATATACTGTATGGTTTAAACTGTATAGAATAGATCTCATTTTAAGTCTTTATTTAAGCTTTCTTCCAGTGTAGAAATAGAACTATGATCAAACTATCAAGGTGTGCTGTCCTATTATACTGGATTACCATAAGCGCCTTACACTTCTTAACCAGGCTTAAATAAATTGAAAATCTGCTGTGCCAATGAAATCCAACAGACACAGCAGCAAACCTGATATTTAAACATGAAAGTAACTCAATGCAATTTAAAGACATTAAATTAGGTTTACAACACTTTACTCACTTGTCTTCCTGTTCCATTTTTTGAATTACTTAATAACTAATATTAATATCTGAAAATGATTCATTAAAGATGTATAACACAGTTATTAACACTGATATAGTTATTCATAAAGTATCAATAACTGATGAAGAGTGGACTTCACTAAATAGCCTTGCAAATAAGCATTAATAACTACCACCCTATTACATCTGCATTAATGTTCCCATAACGTCTTATGGATTATTAGGGGCTTTTACATGAATTTGCTGCCTTTTTACTCATTAGCAGGATTGCTCGTCTCCTTGACAGGAGAATGAAATCAATTTTCTTACTATCGTTCTTCACTTTCCAGAGGTAAATTATTTTCCTCTGCTACATCAGCTCTGCTACATTAGACCAAAAACAAGTACCAGTACAGAAATGGCAAACTAAGGAATGTTTTAGAAAATCCACAAAATGCACAGATGTAATAAAAAAGTGAGAAGAATCAAGTGGCATGATGTTAAAGCTGAATTATGAAAACCCTATAGTGTCTAGCTATTCTAGGGTTTAAAAAGTATTGTAGGAACAAAACTAAAACATTGCTCCCTCTGGTACTACTGGATTATTGATTTAGAAAACACATATTCAAAAGAAAGGGAAAATGAAAAGGTCTAGAAACAGTAATGCTCATTAAAATCACACTGGTTGACTTGGCTGGGCTTTTAGTTTTGCACAAAACATTTACTTCACCACCCATGATTGAATCAAACAGCCCCGGTCAGATGGACATCATACTGAGACCAAGAGCATAACAGCTTCTTTTACAGCAACAGGCATTCACATGATCTTCTAGACCCTTCGGTATACCGAACGACCAGAAAAGAAAATGTCTGGGAAAATGGTGACTTGTATTTTAGGTTGCTGTAAGAAAATGAAAATGCAAGGGAAGTAGTGAAAATGTCGTATTGTTAACAGGATCTTTAACAATTCTGTCTTTACAATTTAACATAACTTCAGGTGCAGTTACTGTATCACTTACTGGTTATGGATTCAATGACAAGGTTTGTTAAAGGAATAAATGCTGTCTAAATGCCTGCAGATGAAATGTGAATAATCCTGCTCACAGAAGTATAATACAGTATAATTCACATGCACATGTGTACAACAGATATGTCAGGATAAACCTTACTTTGTGTAACATTTTAAAAACAGTGTCTAATAAGATATTTTAAAATTATTCACTAAATAAATGCACAGGAAATCATTAACCTCTAGTTGGAATATACTTCACATTCTGGGGAGGATGAAAGGGGATTTTCTTTTTTCCTCTGAAAGAACTCTGCCAGAATGTCCATGTCCTTAGGTAACATTTAACGAGGCCACATCTAATTATCTTTTACAAAAGTGTTTCATGCTGGGTCCAGAGTTTAATTATTCAGTGTTCCCAGCACTGACATTCCAACATTTGTGCTGTGGCACATGTCAGAATGCATTTTTTGATAATCTGAATTGTGTTTACAGAGTTTGGTATCTACAGGGATTTAAGATGTACTGTAGTTTGAAAGGCAGTAGAAGTCAAGCTCTTTATCCAATTCACAGGAGTTTAGAAGTACAAAGTATTTACAGCGGGGAACCTGGACTCTTAGCTCTAAGGGACTTGTGTGGATTTACAGAACAGACAGACAAGCTTCTGGCTTTTGAAGTCAGGCCACCATGTGATAACTTTATGCTCTCAGTAGACACCTTCTGAGAGCCTTGGGGTGTAGCAAAGTGTGATTCGAAACTAAACATACATTCTGACATTCAAATATTAAGAGTCTACTGTGACACACGGGACACATAGATAAGGCCTATCTGTTTTTACCATCTGCCTAAGAAACGAGCTTGAAAGGTTAACTTTATAAATGGAGCTCACTGACATTTGTATGTTATGTTGCCTTTGATGGCATGCCTCTCTGATACTGCCAGTGCTATTATTGACATGCAGATTGGCAATCAATTAGACATGTCAACCCAAACATGATTAGAAATGAAATCTTAATACAACCTTATCTTGTGTGTCACTTTTAATTAGCTAACTAGGAGCTCTAATTTTCATTGATGAAACAAAACAGAGGATGAACGATCTGCAAGTGAGCTATTCACAGCATTCAGCAAAAAATAATTTAATGCATATTAAATAATGCAGCATTGCTGTGTTATAAAGAATGCTGTCCTGCATGCATATCAATGGCGCTCAAAGGCACTGGGTAGATTTTTAACAGCTTTCTGTGCTTGTTCTATTTTCCAGTGTTTTCTTGACTCAGTTGTCCAAGATCAACATAGTTCATTGTGTTGAAAAAGTAAATGAATATGCTTAAAACAAGAGTCCAATACAGAAAAAAAGCAAACATGGATAAGGCATTACATTGAGTACATTGTGCATGCTTTGTGCTTTCTTCTTGACCTGAACATTACCTCAACAATGTTGGGGTTTGGCATTGCAGCACAGCTACTCCAGACAGGGTGGGCAAATGAGGAAGGGGCCAGGCTCCTGCTCCTTGGAAATAAGCAATTTAGCACAGCCAGTCCATCTACCAGCATGCAGCTGTGAGGCAGCAGTGCCAATCACCACTCCAGTACATCATACAGGTTTTATATCAGAATGGAAAACACAGCACAACCTCCTTGATTGGATGAGGCACAATAATATCTCTGCTGTTTTGTCATTTCAGTGGTCATAGATTTAGAAATAGTCATTTCAAGTGTTTCTTATTTTCTAAACATGTTAACATAGAAGGCAAATATGTTGAGTCACCTACCATTGCATTACTTAAAATAAATTCTGTACTTAATTCAATGAATAAAACATTACCTTTATTTTATCTTTAACTTGGGAAGGTCAAGCACTGCCTACAGTATAATACCAGAAATTACCTACCGTACAGTTTTGTCGTAGGACAGTAGGTGTACTTGTTTATTTATTAATTTAATTTTGGGATAATAGCTGTGGCTGTATTTCAGTTAGCCTTTGTTGAGTAACTGTGACTTTTTCTGAAACTGCAGAAAAAAATTAAAACATAAGCTCAATACTGTAATGACAGATTAGTTATAACTGTGGTACAAATTCTAATGCCATGATATCTCTTATGGGTTAATCTAGTGAAATTTAATTATTACAGTGAGAGATATATTTAGTTTCTAGATTTAAGGAGGATTCTATTGCTCTGTCTCAGTGCCCTATCGCATGGAAGACTTCAACCCAACAGTTATGTTAACATTTACATTTTTACATGCTGTAGAGAAGCATTTTAATTACTCTTTCAGAAACTCCAGGTTTTATTTAAGGACGTCATCCTGTAAATTGTAATATCAATTGAGAGAAGATTATTAAGAAACTGACACAATATTTTTTATTTTTTAACTTTTAACAGCAAATTTAGAAACAAAGATGTTAATTTCACGTCTCAGATTTTAATCATTGCTAGTGTAAAAATAGTTGATACAAACAGATTGATTATAAAAATACAGCAACCACAGTTAAGGTTAGAAATAACCATGTGAGATCTTAAATAGAGACTGTGAGAATGTAAATAGAACAATCATATAATTCATGAGATTTTTACAAATTTTAGTTTTTTTTTGTCAAAGAGCTGTTTATTATATTGTACTTTATATTACTGATACAGATTAGGTATCATCGCACTTTATGTATATTGTACTTCAGAATTTCATAAAAACAGCTTTCCTAAAGCTACAGAAGAAACATGTACTTTTTATCTAATATCATACAATGCAGAGAACTCAAATCAAACACTTTTGTCACTTGTGCATGGCTCTGTAAAATTGCTTTTCACTGCTATGTGGCTCTAGGTTAATACAGGAGCAACCCTGATCTCCCCTCACAGAAGTGTGGTTGCTTGGGATTCATTATGATATTGTGTCTGTATGGAAAAAGTCACTGGAAGAAGCATGAATGTCCAAATGAATTAAAAAGCAATAAGGAGAATGCTATAATGCAGTTAAATGGAAAGCAAAGTAGTTTACTGATGGTTGTTTGAAAAGCTGAGTACAGAATTGAGAATGACAAAAGTCTACATTAAAAATAAACATGTGGATGATATTGTTTCAACAGTACAAGCAAGATAAGCCTAACAGTAGAAATATTCAACATATAGTGTAATGTATAATTACAGTATATGCATATGTACTGTACAGTTCATTGTAAAAGTATTCAGACCCTTCTTTTATGTTTTTTACAGATTTTATGAAGTGCTTAAGCATTTATTAAATTAATATTGAATTTATTTAAAAGGTGGCAGCTCAAAATGAAGAATTTTGAAGAGCTAAGGTAATTTACACTAAAGATCAGCAAAACTAAAGAGAGGAAACTGAAATATGTGGCTTGCCTAGGCATCTGGACCTTGTGAACTCTATACATGGTAGAATCACCTACTGTATGGCAGCAACTAAAACCACAAGCCTTTTTGTGTAAATCTCTACCTGTAAACTTTTCACACCAGCTTGGTGCAGTGTTTGTCCATTCTTCTTGGCAAATGTGTTCACACTGTCTTAAGTTGTTTGAGAGTCCCTTATAAAAAAGCATTTTCTAAGTACTTCACAGATTTCACAAGAATATCATCTTAGGTCTCTATAGTGATGAATAACAAAGGTGTTTTACATGTGTTACATCATTTTAATACCCCAGTGAAACAGGAAGCCGTGGAAAGGCACAATACAGTCCCTTAAACCTGAGATGAACATAACAACGTAGAACGTCAATGCAGATTTAATTTTGTTTCATTTTATCTATAAGGATAATTAGAGGTGACAATAATTTTGACACCTACCTGTACTGTACCTTTTTGAAAAATAAAATCATTACATGTTTCCATAGTATTTATTTCTGTGAACAATTGCATTAGAAAATAAGATAAAGTTTTCCATATTTTTAGCATAAAATATTGCTCATTGCCCCTGTAGTGTTTCTTTTATTGCATTTTGTACTCACCTTTATCAAGGGTGGCAATAATTCTGGAGGTGACTATACACATATACTGACATACTGACACCACTATTAACTGGTAATCATAATTATACATTATCTGCATTGTATTATTATGTTTTCCCTTACAGTATACAGTATGCATAGTTCTCAGTGTTAGAATTTAAATGTAAAATACCCAGATTAAAACATCAATTGCACTGTAACCATAGAATGTAATCCTTATCTGGGATAAAATCTCTACTCTAAAAGCCACCAGTAATGTATAATCACATACAAACTGGAGAATCTGTAGGTCCCAATTGCATTGCTGATTCTGGCATAGATTAGCATAGCCTGTAAAGAACTGATGTTATCACTAATACAGGCTATACTAATTAAAGCCAGAATCATCAATTCAGTCTTCAGAATATTTTCCAATGAAGTTCCACTTGAACTCAGACACTGCGGATTAAAACCTTAGTTAACACATAACTGCTGATCAAAGAATGGTTAAGTGTTACCAAATAAAAACAGAATGTATCATATATACACACACTTGAACATAAGGACATTATAAAGCAAGTATTACAATACAGTTCAAACCTATGAGAAACAGGACGTAATTTCAGTGGCTGGGCTTCAAACAAGAGGACTTCTGGTTTGGTAAATACACTTATGCAAAATAACATTTTGAAATGTGATTCAGTGATTGTGTCAAGACAGAAATACTGTATATTAAATTGCATCACTTTGTTGTTTTTTTGTTTCTGTTAGTACTTTTCTTAAACATGAAAATAAGAAAAAAGTCCTTAATTTCCGCATTTGTACTGTATGAGACATGATACAGGGTTAAGCAAATATGGCTCACATGCTTAATTTTTTTCCTACAGAAGCATGAAACATACAGTCCTACGTCTTCTTCTCATTCAGAGCTCTGTCCAGAATGTTCTGTACTCTATATTTGTATGCCCTTATCTTTTACGTGTGCTTTAATGAGGTATACACTGTATATTCTTCAATCGCTGTCCATGCTTTTGTCTTTCCCTTGACAGACAGCCTAAAAGACAGTACAGTACCTTACTGTGTATGTAGATCTGGAGCTCAGCCAGTTGCTGGACTCATATTCACTAAAAGAAAGGCAACACATTTTCACAACTATTTTCAATATAAATCACTCATCACATTACTTTGAATCCATAATTTGAAGACTCAGATATATTTTGTATGTATTTTAGCTTTAGCTGATACACATCCAAATTTTCTTCGGTAACATGATTATTATATAACCTGGTTTATACAGTATTTCCATTCTTTAGTCCAAGATTTTGTTGAGGTTGCAAAGTTTTCTGTTCTAAACTTTAATTTAAAAGTAAAAAGTAAGCCTGTGAACTGTACAGTACTGTACAATATAGCAGTACTACCACAATCAAATAATGTTGGTTAATTTCATTGGTAACTATTTGATCATTTATGTAGAAGCAATAACCCAATATCTACATACTCCAAGCACAATACACATCCATAACATTTTTAAAATTAGTTCATAAGTCAGAATTTAACAGCATTTGAACACATTTGATTTTTCTAAGAGTAATTTTATTCTATTACATATTAATTATAAACATTCTGAGCTAAGTATAGAAACTTTTCTAAATTGCTGCATCTTAAAGTTATGGTTGTTAAATAAGTACGATTTGTATTCACTGGAGAACCACATTCATAATGAAAAGTAGTGAACATTAATGAATTACAGACTGATAATCCTCCCAAGAAACAAAGTTTCCTTCCAACACATTAATACACTATTTCCTGAGACACAGCACTAAAGCCAGAGGGCTTGCATCACATAGGATAATTCATCACTATTAACGCTTATACAAAATTCCCTGGGTTGTTGCAAGATGCTGTAATCTAGACAGACCTGTACATTCTTGACAAATTTGGTGAAGTGCAAGAAAATAGTGTAGATTCAAGGAAGAGAACTAATAAGCAGTAAATTAATGGATGAAGTTCAAAATAGTTTCTGCTGACAAGCCAAAAGCCAACATTTAACAACTGCTTCATTAATTCTGGACAGCACCCAGTCAGACTCTTTTTCATTTAAAAACCTATACACATTGCCAAGTCAAGACAACACACTGCTTTAACACTGCAGTGAGTCACCATTTGCTCAAGAATATACCAGACAAAATTCTGATATAGCCTTACAAATGGACAACCTTGTCTTTCTCTTTATTATTACAGTGTTATCATTTACCTTTCTTTGAATCTAATCCTATGTACAGTAAATACTACATGCAACGTATTTCCTAGGTTAAACAGGAAAAGAGCCTGTCATGCACAAACAGGAATAAAATTGATTGGATATGGAGCCCTGAAAGTATGAACATAATGAAAAGAAGAAAAGATGAAGAATAAAAACCTTTTAAAGACAGATTTATTGTCCATGTTAAAATTGCATTCCACGTTAAAAAAATATTTCAAAGTCATTCCAAACTATAATAACTGCAGCAATTCCTTTTAAGAATAAAGTGCTGTGTAGTCTCGTATCTGATGCCTTTTAGCCGGGAAAGGAACATCAAAGGGAACATTTTCTGCTTGCAGTATACTGTACACAGTGTGATGTAATAAAAAATGCTATACAGCATTTCTATATTTATATACAGTAACTTTACATCGGATTACATTGCAAACCTTACTTTCCTCATGACTACAATGGAATTCCTACAACCTTAACCTTTACGCCTTATACAAGGAACGTTATTAACAGGAAGTCCACTAAAGGATCTTATGGAAATATTTTACATTGAGGGGAAAAAACTACTTTCAAAGTCACTGATATTTGTTTAGCTAAATGGTGCAAACGAAAATTGAATAAAGGACAGGCACCTGCAATGCAGCATGAGAATACACAAGAATCTAGAGGTTAATAAAAGTGACCATTATCTGACCCCACTGGCAGTCGCTCGCCATCTGAACGTTTCTGTAAGAAGCACAAGAAAGAAAGCAATCACTCTGCTAATATCCAATTGCCAGCAATGCCAGGGGAAGACATTCTGTTCTCTATGGCAATGAATGGCATTCTGTCTATTTTCCAATGCATTTCCAAGTCTAAATCCAGTTTTTAATGCTGCAACGTGTAATACTACATAAACATAATCTAATCTATAATCTACACCCATTTTCTTTGTCTTATTCTTTCTTTGTATACTGGTATCAGCATATTGTAATCACAAGTTCAAGTTTATTGTCATTATACTCATCCACAGGTATATGGTATAACGAAATGCTATTTAGCTAGCTTCGGCTCGGGTTCATTCTGCTCTGCTCTCCTCCCATCCAAGACCCTGTCAGCCAGTCCAAGCCACGAATAAGCAAATGTTAAATCTGTAGACACCATGACTCACCTGTTTTCATTGTGGAATAAACCTCTGCATGGTCCTTTGCAGCTTACCTCCTAGCATATAGTAGCTCTACAAATTAAAATGTAAGGCTTACACAAGTATTAAGCATTGGATACTTGACTACTCTTCTCCTGTCAGACCCATCCATTAAGCAAAGTCCGAGGTAGTGGACCACAGTATTGCATGTGCATTTACAGTATAAAATAACTAAAGAACTGAAGATTTGCCTGGTCATTAGGCGTGCTGAAAAGAACAAGGCTTTTTTTGGTATGACATACAGTATCGATCTGTTTGGTTTCAGTTCACTTAACCATTGTCTTTACTGCCAAAAAAAGTCATTCAGGACTGAATTGCACTTGAATGAATTCTATATTTAGTAAGGCATCAACACAACGTGGGTCTAGGTTTTGTCAGGGGAAGATTTTCTTTAGTTAATATCATTGTTATCTTTGTGTTCTTGTCTGTATTTTAAGCAATATAATTAATTGAAATCTTCTACCGTTAAAGAAAGAACATACCAAAAACTTCAGAGAAAGAAATGCAGAAACACAAAAGGCGCAAACTCACACACTGTAGGTTGTTTTCAGATGATTCTGAAACATACTGAAAATAACATTTACTGTATCTGAGTGAAGGATACTGCAGGCAAACCTGGTTACAATAATTAAATTGGAGTTCTGTAATATGAAGGATACAAAATCAATATATCATGATTCTACCAGTCTCAGAAGAAACAAAAGCATGGTTTTATTATTATTTCTTATAATCAACAGTAAATTGCTTTCAATGCTGCAGTCTGAATAGAATGCTTACTAGTATACCATTTATAGGTGAATTCAGACACTTTCGCCAGCTGGTCTCTAGTAACTGTAACAAGCCAGTTAAAAGGACATTTGAAAATGGCACATTCCTATTCATAACCTACCCCTCACTGGCATCTTTAACTTCATTATCATTAATTTACATACAGCTGGACATGGCATTTTCTTCACTTTCAGCCTTAATCTCATAGCTATAACAATTTTACCATAGTTTGTAACACAGAAGATGTTGAATTAAACAAAAACAGATCTGCACACATAACATAATGCAACTGCAGCACTGTTTGAAGTCCAGTTATTATTCATCTTGCCACGAATATTGATGAATATTGGGCTAAATCGGACCACCCTTACTATTTTAAATTGGGTCAGGTCAGCATTTTTAATTTCTCTAAGATTCTATCTCTGATGCAAACAGATAAAAAGGTTTTTCAAGTACAATCTGTACACTGTATATAGAGCTTATCAGCATCAAACTTGCTACTTTGATCTGAGCTTTATGCAAGTGTGGGGATTTCATTTTATTCAATGATTGCGGTATCTGGTGGAGAAAGTAGCTGATGTTAGTATTGCTAAAGAAATTATGTTATTACGGTACAAAAATGTGCTTAACAAGTATTGAAGTGGGATTTGAAAGAGCTACAATTTTGTGTGAAATGTTAACCAGTGGCCTTTTTGCAGTAGTCGACACTTCCCTTAAAAGATGCTACTATTTGTGCAGCTTACCTATGTATTTTATAAATTCAAAATAAATCCCAGATACCTTTTACAAAACTCTAATCCAAACCTTGTGTTCCAGTACTGTACTGCTCTGTTTACTGTCTTTAGAAGAAAAAGGTACATATAAATACTGTACGAGTTGTCTTGGTGATAGTACTACAATCATTCAGCTTGCATGAAATATTTCCAGTTTCAGCTGAGCTACACTTCTTCATATTGCTCAGTTTGAAAGCTATGAGCATCAACCAATTGTTTATACGTTAATCCCCCTTGCTCAAGACACATCTAAACTCAACAAGTTTTATAAGTACAGTATGTGTGTTCAGGTAATAACTAACCTTAAAATGAACTGGCTGAGGTTGTGAATAATTAGTGTATGATCTGGGTGATCCCCTCTTCCACAGGGGGTAATTAAGATAAAATATCTCTTACTTTTCGCATAGATTTTAACATAGGTTTTGCTGGAGGCTTTTCATTCCCTTTAAGACATGAAGTTCAATTTATATTTGAGATGAATCAGCTCTTGTGAGTAATTCTGTTTAGCTAGGGTACTTGAATAAATGAATATATTTTACTTCTGAGTTACAGTTCGTCATCTTTAATATTCTAGAGCAAAAAAGTGAAACACTGATAAATGAGGTCTCAAATATGCTTTCCTCACATTTTCAATGACTTACTGTCTTAGATAAAAACTGCAGTACAATGGTTTGTAACTATTTCTACATTTAAATCATAATTTAAGTCATGTTAACATGGTTGTCTTTAACCAAACGTTACCCCTTAAAATGAAGTTATAGTTAACAGGAATTGACAGTATTCATTAAACAGTGTTGGGCACAGTGTTTATAAAAGATGCATTGGGTTTAGTTAATTATTATTTTATTATTATTGTAACGCCCTCGCCTGGTGGTAAGGAGGAAGCGCCCCTAGGCGCTCGTAGTACCGCTGGGCATGCTGGGAGTGGTAGCCGGGGAGGGTCAGCACGATGACCAGCGGCTGACCCTACCTGTGTAAATAATGTCCTAGTAGTTCTAGTGCTCTGTGTAGTCTTATAAAAGTATAGCGTGTTGTTAAGTAATTACCACCTTAAAGATGTGTACGTGTTACGTCTGTCTCCTCATGTGCGTGTATATCCTGTGTTTGGTTTTGTGTGATTGTTAATGAATAAAGCTAGCGCTTGGTTTGTTAATCGCGTCTCCAGTGGTCTTTTGTTCTGAAAAGAACTTGTAAACGCTACATTATATTCCATAAACCCACTGTACTCTCCCACTAAATTCTGTAATCACTGGGTTCATATCCAACTTTACAGTATATTTCTACTAGGGCTACCTACATGAATGGAACATCTAAAAACAAATAACTGGAACAGTATTAGAGTTAATATACTGTATTTCAGCATTAAACAAAAGAACATGATTTTTCAGTTTCCTAAAATATTTACTCAGAAATTAAAATTGTTAATTAGCGGTCAAGTTACAGATCTTTACGATAATTAGATTATGTCATATTTTCTCCCGAGAAAAAAAACAGCATTTAGGCATACCCCTGTATTCAAAAGATCTGTCCATGTGACTCAGGAAGATATTAAATTAATACTGTTTTTGAAAAGGACATAAAGGCTTTCTTTTCTTTCTTTATACTGTATCACATTCAACAGCACAGAGAAAAAAATATCACACACTAAAACCACAGCCTTCTATTACAGATTTTTAAAACCATATAATCAAAGTGCCTGAAAGGAAACTTAACTCTGATGTATGTGTAGCCTGAATATTTATTATATTAATTCTTTGGATGTCTACAAGATTTTCATTCAGAATGATCCTAAAGTAATTTGTGTATCGGGAGAAGATCCATTTAATACATCACCAAAGACTCACCTTAGTGATCTATTCTGAACCATTCTGACAAACAGCTCTTGTAGAGTGATGATACACAAAGTACCATTTAACTGGGACACTGGGTTTAGCAGCCCCATCTTTATAAAGAATACCGGGAGCTCCTCGATGAGCAATCATGACCTTGGTTCATCATGTCCTTCCAAGGGACTGGTTGGGAATCTATTGGCCAGATGATAAAGTGACACTGTGACCTAATATATGGAAATGTGGATTGAAAATGGGTTGAGTTCTAAAGTACTACCTACTGGTCCACCTGATTTTTCTCAGAAGTCTTTCAATTGTGTACTGACCAGGCACAGCTTGATTAGCTTCTAAGACCTGAAAGGATCAGCCTTCAAGGTGGTATACAGTAACTATTCATTCACTGAAATATTATCTTGGTTCCATTCCTTTTTCTGGAGGCTATACCCATGTGCACTTAAGGAAAAGAAAGAGGACTTGTATTATTATGGGAACAGCCCCACTATGGTTGTCAGTGAGGGGAAGCCTGAGAAACACAGATCTGCTGTAAGTACTGTACAGGAAAATACCCAGCTGTATGTATTTCAAAGAGAATGTCTTTAAACTGAGTGTTATCCAATCTCCATTGATATCATACTTTAAAAAAAATAAATATTAAAAAGGTGACTAACAGCAGGAGCATAGAAACATAGGTTATTTTCTATCTGTGTGCAACCAGTTCTATAACAAACCTTATTACTTTATATAAAATATCTGTAATGGAACCTTAGGGCTAATTAATTTACACAATTACAGAAGTCAAAATAAATAAGAAATGGTCACATTTCGTTCTGTATGAACTTAAAGGTCATACAATACTCCGTAGGTAAAACACATACCAAGGCAGAACAATAAAAGTTTTCATGAAATTTTGTGCAATTGAAAAGCAGACATTTATGTTCTCAAGTCTTGAATTTCTAGCAGAGCGAAACAGAAAATTATGCAGCATTTAGAAAGTCAATAAATGCTAAATTTATTTTTCTCAGGAATTTAATTTGCTTTAATTTGCTTTTAAATCTAAAACTTACAGAAAGCCGTTCTGGTTTAATAAATCTGTGCAGCAGTGCAATAAACAAGAATAATTACACAAGCTAAGTCATTAACAGTTGATTAGATTATTAAACAAAACTGCATTCCAAGCACAACATTAGGTATAATCTCATCACCTTTGCTGCAGCACAGTTCACTGACCACGACCACTCAAGGTTTATTAGTTATTCTGTTAAAGTTTCTGTAGCTCATCTACCACAAGCTTCTGGGTTGTAAATTATTAAGACAGCCTGGAATTGCTGCGTAGTCAGGTACACAGCAGCTATTCTGGATTCTTCAATACAAATAAATAAATACAATTTTATTTTGATAAAAGTCCCAAAAAATGGAAAAAATGAACTCCCCTGCTATGAAAAGACAAGACTACACATTAAATCGGCAATTGATTCTTTACAGTAAGCACATATTGTACAGGACATATACTTGCCAATATATACTGTATGTCTCTGTCCATGATGTGATTTATCATGGTTATCTTAAATTATGATTATAAATGCAATTTTTTTTATGTTTAATGGCAACAATCATTCAATACTTTCAGGAATATCACAAACACTGACATTTTGTAACATGGGCTATAAAACCATATAAAATTAGAACTTGATCATAAGGTATTTGTTAGCATTAGTCACAAAATGCACTTCTTCAGGTACGTGATTAAGGAAATCCATATATCTAGCAGAGTATATTCACATGCAACGCAGAATTATCATACAGAAAATCATGTTTTAAAAAGAGCATTGTGGGACACTGGACCACACTCCCTAACCACATTGTTGATATGTCCTCCCTGAGACATCATCGTCACATCTGCCGCTAATCAGAACCCTCCCCACAGACGGCCCAATTAAGCACCAGATGGAGGCAATCTCCGCAAACACTGCCGGTTTATCCCTTCATCCAATCTGAACGCCCCCCTTGTTAACACACCCTCTACTTCCAGACCTATTTAAGCCTTCTGCTTTTCACGGAACAGCACTTGGTATTGTTAGCTTCTTCGGAACCTCTTGCCTTGCATTATTTACTTCCTCTTGCTGTTGTTGCATACTCGAACCCGGATCTCCCCTTCTGACCCAGACCTTGTCTAGCACTTTGGATTTGTCTGCCTCTCTCCATTTGGATAACCTTTGGTACTGAACCCGGAATTTGCCCTCGACCAAGTCTCTGCCCAACGTTTTGGATTCGTCAGAAATCTCTCCTGCCTCGGATCCCCGCTCCACATAGAGTTCCTGACTCGAACAACAGCGCGGCTTGTTACAATCATTGACCAAGTTGAAATTAAACAAGCAATCTGGGGCCAAAAGATCACAAGTGAGAGGAGGCCATGCTCATGTTCATGCATTCTTATAATGGAAAAAGATCGATGTAATACTGGCAAATAAAGGAATTCCCTCTCTAATCCCATAAACAGTAGGTATGTGACCATGCAACCCTCCCACAGCACAATCTGTTGAGACCACTTCTAAGCAGTTACTGAAAATGAAGCAGTCCACCATCAGAAAGTCCAAAAAGGCCTCTGTTTGACAAAACGACAAAACGACAAAACGACAAAACGACAAAACGACAAAACGACAAAACGACAAAACGACAAAACGACAAAACGACAAAACGACAAAACGACAAAACGACAAAACAGAGCATTCAACTGGCCCTCAACAGAACCACCTTCCTCTTTCAGCTCCCAGCTGATGACTCACAGAGCATAACCTCTGCATTTTATTACAGAGGCTCCTCCCCTTTTAAACACCTTCAATACTCTTATAGAAACCCACTACCTCAATAAAAACACAAATATCACAAGAAAAATCCATGACCAAAGTCAAATACATTTCACATTTCCCTTAATATTTTAATACCTTTTTGAAACATAGGGGCTATTAAAACACCAGTGTTCATAAATGTTCATAAATGGATGGGAAGACCAGCTCCCCTCCAGTCCACAAGAGGGCACCATGGGAAACAAGCCGATGGCCATCTGGTAATTGCTTTCCAGGCTTTAAATCCGGCCCTGCCTCTGAATGTGATTTTAACTGTTAAACTAAAAAGAGGTGAAGCTGCTGCTGCCAACAAACAACCACCCACAAAAAGGTAAGAATTATATTTACTTCAAACTTATAGTGTATGGGAACAGGCCCATCACAATGTAAATGAAAATAATCTGATTTTATTTCATCCTTGTATTTTCAAAGTCCATGTCAACACCAATGTCTGAATGCATAGTTGGTTCAGAACATTTTGCACGATATCAAGGCAATGCTTTGATAGTGATGTTTTCTGAGAAAATTGCTTTACATGCTGGAAATACATAACTGCCCATTAACCACAGAGAAACATTCTCAGTTTTGTAAACAGTTAATCAATCAGCTAAGAGTGGCAAAGAATCTTTAAGTGCGATAAAAAAGTTTTTGAGGTTTATTCTTTTAATTCTATCACTTGAATGATGGCCAACATGTGAAGAGCACTTCAAATTTCACAGAACAACTATTGCACAGACAGCATCAGAAATGTCAAAGCATTACATTTTATACAAGAAAAGCAAAAACAACACCTGTTCGCCAACTCACATGTATTAAGTAATTCAGTTTTTATCTCCCTGCGGAGCACAGCAGGGGATGAATAAAAACTGTGGGATGAAGGCAACTTATTAAAATGATTATATTTTAACATTTTAATATATGTATACTACTGAGGATACCATGGTTTTGAAGTACAAAGTATTCAGCAATAGAAGCAAACATGAACAAGGAATGTAATTTAAAAGAGCAAAACAGAGCACTGCATTTTACTTTTATAATACTACAAACTTATTGGTTTCTGTTCAATTCAATTGCAATTCACTGACATAACTTGAATTGGTCTCACATACCTAGGGTGGCTGTGTTCTTCAGGAATCCAGAACTGCATATGCATCCCAACTATACTGTATTTCAGCCCCATATTATAGAATGTACAGTATGAGTTATTATGCTGTGCAATTTTCAAATCCCAGTAACACTGTTCTAAGAGTTCACAATTTATAGTTTTCAGGTGTACTAAGGCCTTTTACTTAAAGTATAGTACAGTACATCATCAAAATTATACTCCTAAAACTTATCAATAGAAATACCCTCTGTGGAAAATGTCCATATGGTGTCTTAAATTTTTTTTGGCAAAAAATGAGCGTCTTAAAAGATTTGCAGTCTATGATGAATTGTGTGGCTAACACTATAAAAAATAACACCACGCAGATCGACAAGTATGATTTTTTGCAAGAAGTGCAAAATGAAACTCATGTTAGATGTGGACATACTATATTGAACAACCAACAGCTTAGAATGACACCATGCAAAATATGGTTCTACTTCTTTTTAATGAATTATGTAAGAATGTGTAAATGATACAACAGTTTATACTGTATATAATTTCTTATAAGAAAAAGAAGCTTTGATCTTTACTTTCTTTTCCATCCTGAAATTGTGCATGAGAATCATGATTTAAAGCTGAGGTATATTCTTTAGACAGTATTGCAGACCCTATGCAATAATGGATTGAAAATGTTTGGTCCTTTTTTATCCATGAATAGGAAAAAAAATATTTCTTGTGAATCATCCCAAGACTGGTTATTATTCTAAGTAAAATATGTAATGAACAGGTATGTAAAGGGGAGCTTTGGGGGTTAAAAAGATAAGAAAGCCTTTGGAACTTAGACATAACAGAAAACCAAATGATACTGGGGAAACATCCATAGTGCTAAAACTACATAAAACTACAGGTAATAATCTCCAAAACCTCCAGTCAATAAAAACAAAAGTTTGAATTTCTGTCTACAGATTATAGGAATTGTTTATTAAGTCTTCATGTCAAGATGTCCTTTATCATGTGTGCAAGCTCCACAGTACCATACAGGAGAGCTAGCAGCAACTGGAGGTTTCATGAGTCCCTCAATGACATCACTTCCCACTCACAAGCTTTTTGTCAGTCACTGCTGTGTGCAGAGCCAAGGGAACTCAGGCCAGCTACCAGACACTCTCCACCAGAGGTAATCTGCTAGTTGCACACTAATCCTGTGTCACAGACGCAATAAACTTTCTTTAATGAATACCCATGGCATTTATTCACAGTCATGACCCATCAGACCTTTTTCAAATCACATCTGGATTAGGATGTGCCCATGCACATGGTTCTCTGTGCATGGAGAAACATTAAGTTGCTTGTCTGCCATTATTGACCCAGTCCTCCCATAATTCACTCAGGAAAAAAGAAATATTAAAGTCAACAATGCTACATACAAAGCATACATATCCTGAACTTTATACTGTACCTGGTTCTAATGCAACTCAATATGAGCTTTTAAGAATCCTTCCATACCATAGGGATCACTGAAAACATTGATTTCCTGTAAAGGGAGTGGCACAATCCATGATAATACTGGAAATTGGAGACTGAAAAACCACGGTCAGCTCTTTCATTCCTCTTGAGAGAAAAAAACACCTCTTTCCAGGATGACAGATAATAAAGCACTTATTACTACCACACTGCCTCCAAATTAAACCAGCTTTCATTTCCTATGGGGATTATCATTAAACATAAGAACATTCTCACATTTTAAGATTTCTTCAAATGTCTTTATGTAATACGTGTTTACTAGTATCTCTGCATTTGACAGTTTGCAGGTTTGCATAAGGCTTCCAGTGTCTGCATTCATAATCATTTAAAAATGTTAATTAATATAAAAGTCATAAAATATTTATACAGTACATTTGCCCACAAGATTTTTATCTGTACCTTCCCCAGTTAAGATAATATTAATGTTTCACTGTATTTAATGATTTTTGAACAAACCAACAAATGCTTCAATAATAGGACTCCTTGTGCACAGAGACATAAATTCATATACAGTACTGAAAAAAAGAGAATTAAATCTTCTCATCTCCACATACAATTACAGATATCACAGAAACAAAATAAAAAATTTGTATTACTATAGAAACAAAATACAAATTCCACTTGACTCATTTTAGAACAAGACTTTTTAAAACAACAAAACCTTATAGCACAAATGTATAGAATATTAGGATAAAAGGGGTTATTAAAATGGATGAAAGATGCCTTTATGTGGAGTTTTGGACACTTACCAAAGTCTTGAGAGAGAAGATGAAGAAAATCACCTGCCAGATAACCACAGCTTTCAATCCTGTAGTCCTTTGGAATGTGCACTGCCTCGGATTGTGTCATTGTGACTGGAAACTGCAGGAAAACAAAAAAAGAGAGAACTGTACAATAATCCTGAATAAATCCCAAGTCAATATATAATAAAGACAAACTGTGCCCTGGAACCCTCTTCAAAACTTTGTTTTCTGAGCCAAGAGTTTCAGAGACACAATGCAACAATTTTAAATTGAGATTATTTTTAACAGGATTTAATGAAGCTCGGATAGAAAGATATAGTACAAGCAGCCTATTTTTTTATTGTGTCAAGATAAAAGAGTTTTACAAAAAAGACACAGGACTTGCACGCAATGAAACACAACCAGTTAGTTTGACATTAATCAGCGTCATTTAATATACTGTACATAAGCTAGTGTAACAAGTAGAAGACCAGCTAACACAGTCCCTTAAGTGTCACATTCAGCATATGCCTGCTGAGAGGTTGAACAGTGAGGAAACAGAAAGCACTTTTCAAAATCACAGTGATTACAATTTTCATAAACTGGGAAACATCTTCACATTGACTTCCTTCCTCAAATGAGTAACAGCTCTGCAGGGATTCTACATTTAATCTAAGATATTGATGCCATTACCCCAATAAGTCAAAGTGCAGACCACAAGATCTCCCTCAATGGAACAAAAGGTCAGTGTTTGGTCCACTTAAAACAATGGAATATTCAGCATAACTCAAAAAAGTCTCATTGCCCACTTCACCAAGGGATTTCTCTTTAACCCCCATGCCTTTGGAGCTCCAAAAGCATGCTAATGAATGCAAAATACAGTTGCACAAAAGATTATCATGATCTATTTTGCCTTTGATCTCTAAAGCACTTGTGTAATGTACAGTACTGTACATTATAAAACATGAAATGACAGCGACACAAGAAACAACACTTTGACATCATAATCAAAAATAAAAAACCCAGTAAGTTCAACCTACTGATAAGTTAACTGTTTTCTTACAGGTTAAAAAAATGAAAAGATCAGAAGCGTAAACAGAAAAACAATGGACAAAACCAGGTCTTCTGCAAGGGGCAGTTCATGGATTTTTAAGGGATCCAACAAACAGCTACTATTAGGACATACAGTAACATCTTTAGTTCTTTTGTTGCATTTTTAAAAATGTCAGTATTCTCAAACATCAATCTGCCAGGGACAGTAAGATTTCATTGCTTTTCTGTAACTGTGCCATTATACCACTGAGATAATTCGGAGGTAAAAGCAATGTTTGGTGCTGTACTCAGATCAGATAACCTGTGTTGAATCATATACTGAGTCATGACCAACAAGATAGCAATGGAAAGAGTTTGCAACATGTGTAATACCAGAGCAATCCAGTTCTCTAATGGTCCTTTAATTTATTCAATACAACATATCTTCCATGTATGATGTTTTCACTTTGGTGAATATTTTGTATATTAATGTGCAGTGCTATTACAGTATACTGCGTGTTATTCCTGCTTTCCACATTTTCACATTATACAGAATGCAGTGTCAGGTCCCTAACAATTCCATGAATGCTAACTTGATTAGAATAGGAAATATTAACGATATCTTTTTCAGCTTTATAGAACAATGAATTATCATAGTGAATAGTAACAGAGACTCCAGAGACTCCAAAAACATTGTTTGAATACTCAAGGACCAATACAGTTACCTGAGAGTATTGTGTGATTGCTGGACAGAAAATAACCACATCTCATAAAACAATGAGTATTTAACATAAATACATTAAATAAATCATAGGCTAAATTTTACTTACATACTGTATAAAGCACTAAATTGTATATATCTAGGTTACCTGAATGGTTTATTATATATAGTCCAACACTTAATCTGAGACTGTCACGATTATAGTTCCCCCTCCTTAAGGGTGCTCCAGCCCTTTCACTAAAGACTTCATTTCTGTGCACCTGATCCTCATTCCCAGCCCACCTTAAAAGCCAGGCGCTGACGCTCATCCGGGCTCTGCATCTGATTTCCGTATCGTGCGAGTCCAGGACCTGGAAGCGCCTGGTCCCATTAAGGTTTTAACCTCCGTTCCCGTTCCTGTTCCCCGTCCGCCGGTTCCGACCCGGCCTTCGTGGTTTTAATTCTTTGTTCTGATGGATCTCCTGGTTTTGGACTTACTCGTGTGTTTTGGATTTTCCCTAAGGACTACTCTCTTGGATTGTTCGCCTCGGCCACACCTCCCCCGTGCACCAGCGCACCTTGGACACGCCCCCCTGTCTTCTGCCCCGTTTTCCTGCATGACATTTCCCCAGTGTTTCCCCACTCCGTCGGACTGTGTCGTCCGCATAGGGTCCGGAAAGAACTGTTTGTTACAGAGACCTGCTGATCGAGGTCTTGCCCAGCACACTCTACACAGGCCCAGGTTCCACACAATGGATGACAGACCCTTCTAATAAGGAGATCCATGCCTGGGGATTCTCACTGGCCAAATCTATCAGAGACTGTGAACATTGTTAAAACTTTCTTAAAGACTTTCTTTATAACTTTTAATCTTGGCTTTATTGGGTAATTTTATAAGGTGTGTAGAGAACAAGGCTATACAGTATGTACGTTAATCCTTCTGAAGATGGACAAAACAGCAATCTCTAAGGCTGAGGTACAGTATATAAAAAGTGAAGATGTACAATGTCACTTTGCAGAACCAATTAGATACAAAATGTTGCCAAGTCACTGCAAGGGTCAAGAATTGCTTTATGCTCCATTAGGCTAAACTACATTGCCAGCCCATTAAGTTGACTCTCTGGCCGAAAGGTTGATTTAAAAAACAAGTTGTTTTATCTACATCTTAACATCAGATTGTTTTTTTAGTCTGTTGACTTTTAGCTTTCCCACCAGAACCTAGGTTTCTGGATCATTTTAATTGACTATTCAACCAGTAAAAGAAGCCTCATCAATAATAAATGAATCACATACAGTACAGTATAAAGGCAAACATTTGCTATGAAAGTGGCTCACTTCAGTCACAGAGGGATGGTACTAGAACACATTGCTGTCCTGCAAGATGGTAAAGGTCATTTGTGAAAGATTTGCAAAATCCTTTTTATTTTCATGCCACGGTGTACCAATTCTGGGGAAGTAAATCATAAGAAAAACCTCCAGATTCTTACTTTCTGCCTACTTTAGTCGAACAAGGATGTATGTCACAGAGAGAGAATTGAAAATAACACAAATCAGAATGCCTCTCTCAACTCATAATGAGAAAAGAAAGCTCACAATCACCACAAATGTTTATATAAAATGATGGAATGTGTCAGCAGCAAGGTCAAATGGCACCTAGAGAAAATGCATATTCTCTTACTATCACACGGTTTCCAGTAATGAACGTACTCACGTACTGTATGTAGCAATATGAATTTGACATCTTATCGGTAACAAGCAACTTTTCTTGGAAGTTGGTCATATAATGTGAAGAATTTTGGTATGTCAAACCCTCTGGATGTGACCTTGGCTTTAATGAAGCCTCAGTTGCTCTCAGACATCTCTGCCCCCATGACTCATGATACTGTCTAAAGCAAGATTCTGCAACGAGTGTTGATCAGTACAGACTTCTTTTAACTCTTGAGTTCTTCTAAACTCAGCATTTTAACTATTTTAACTAATTTACTGTATAAAGCATACAAGCAATCTATTTTACAGCACTGGAATTTGCAAAGCAATCAGAAAACTAGCCATTACATTTTTAAAACACATTTTTAATATCCGAGACCATGCCAACTCTTTGCTGTGAGAAATACAGTTGTTACAATCATGTGCACCATATTTACAACTGCTTTGCCCATCTGCCTTTTGACAAGAGAATTTCTGAACTTCTGATGTTCAGGCCCTGTGCTCTTGAATGGTACTGCTTTTTAAGCCAATAACTGCGAGTTGAACAAATGTAACCTTCATTCTGATTTTTTAAGTAAAAGACAAACTCAACAGCACCAAAAAAACAAAAAAACGATGATTGTAATGCAAGCTTTAAGAAAGCCCACTCAGAATAGTTTCAGTGTATATTCATTTCTAGCTGTTAAAAGCTGACATTTCACTAAAAATTCAGTAGTTCCTACCGTTACAGGCACTGCATGGACACAGTAATCCCTGAGGTCTGCACAACACAATTTATATTAACTTGAATGTCAGCAGAGAAACTGACTGCAGGGAGTTGCTCTCAGAAAAGTAAAGTATAATGGTAAATGAAAGGTAAGGCATAATTGGCAACCCAAGGCTGAGTGCTAGGAAGTCACCGGTACCTAGAGGGAGACATGGCAGAAGAAGTACACTAGCAATGAGCTGTTGAAAGAACAGTGAAACAAGTATGATTGCACTCTTTCAGATGAGGGAAGTTAGCTGTTTGATGACAGATAAGGTGACACTACACAATATCCACTAGACAAACGCTAAGAGGATTTTTTTTTTAGTCAGGTTACTGTCAAGGGCAACCACTGTAGAATGTTGTTTTATCTGAGTGCTTCTGAATATAGGATATTAAATGGAATATGTGTCTTATACAAGGATTTTTAAACATGCTCTATATACTGTAATAGTACAGTTAGCATACACAGTACAACAATACATTATAAAATGTATAGAACCAGCTAAGGTATATCAGGTGTTGTAGGGCTTTTGTTGAACTCAGTGATAAACTTCATATCTATAGATAAAAGTGTGTTGAGTAGTCATGACTCATGAATATGGTAATAATCATCACTTCAGATGAAAATGAGAAACACAGAAGGGTAACCAATACCCTCATCCTGATATATTTAATACAATGGCACTTCATATAAGAAAACAAGTAACCAACATTCACTGAGCAAACAAGACACAAACAGCATCATGACACTTACCAAATATGAGGTGATTTTACATGATAGCTTCGTAGGCGGCTTCTGAGAATCCTGATGGCTTATACGATTCTAGAGCTATCACTGGCACCTCCCTAAACACATTCCTGTCTTAATTTATTTCATTTATACAAAGCATCCTTCTGTTTGAAATGAAGTACTTCTATGAAATTGAACTTCCCAAGGGCAACTGCATACTAGCCATTTCAATCTGTCTTTGCCAATGAAGGAATACTCCGCAGACTGAGAGTGTTTTCGGTTGTACGATTAAATATTTTCTGCCTGGCACCTACACTTGTCAATACTGCCATGTCCTGTTACACTCTATTTGTATTGATTATCCTTTTCTTTATTTCTTTGTTGTAAGCCTCCTGGCTAGGCTGCTACAGTAAATGAGGATCTGTTTTCAACTGACTCCATCAAGGTGGATCATAATTATTTTTTTCTTTTTATGGTTTTGAATGTTTAAACAAATGATTGATGTTTTTAATTGATTCAATTCTACAATATTATTGAGCGAAATGGAGAAAATTATTTAAAACGTCTACATCAATGCCGCAACTAGGTCTATGAGTATATAAATGCATATTATATAACTTTTTATATATAAATGATATTATATTATCATTTTATTAAGGGATTTGAAAAAGGATATTAACTATTTGCAGGGAAAGAAAATGTTAGGGTACCTGTTCAGTCTTGTACAGTAGGGTATACTGCCCATTACGTCACTGCTATTAACTTGTAAGCCTTTTGAAGTACTGTAAATAACAGAGGCTTTGGCTACCACAAGAAGAGTGAGGTCCCATCTTCCTTCTACCTTGTAGTATGCTACTGAAAATCAATAATCATTGAAAGGCACTGGTCATATTTTTATCGAATTAAATTGAAATTAACCATAAAAATTGTCTTTAACATAACCCGTTCCACAGTTTTGTGTGTTTTTTTTATTTTGAATAATGTCAGTAGGTTTATAGAGATTTAGGCAAAGATAAAGGACATACATCTCATGTTTTTCTTTCTGTGTGGAAAGATTAAATGTAAAACTTTTTCATTACACTTGTGAAGTCTGCATCTATATACAGTATTAAAGGTTTGCAATACAACATGTGATGTACTGTATATAATATGCATATAATGAAGCTCAGAACACTGTAGGTGACTTACAGAAATAAAATATAGAGAATGAGAGACCATTAATAATATCTGAAGGAATGCTTAAACACCCTATTTTGCAGACATGAAAATTTAAAGCCACTGGTTCCTGAATTTTACAATTTCAACCTTGAACCTGAGATAAGCTGCAAAAGGGTCTAGATTCCTTTTTAAGAGCTTTACAGAATCATTTTTCTACATCATGATGTGAACTCTTCAATGTAAAATTCACAGTATATTGTATAAACTGCAGCTCTCTGTTGGACTAAATGGTTATTGAAAATCTATGGATACATACAGTATACTGTATAGTAGAATTATATATTATATATTAGAATTATTATTATTTTTTTCTCCAAAAAGACTTAAGTACTTAAGTATTTAGCAAAATATTTTTGAGAGTACAAGTAAAACATACAAAGCATAAAGTAGTTTCTTTCTTGCTATTTGAAAGAATGCATATTTTATTCATACTGTATATTCTCCTTCACTTCCCTCATTTAAGTCTCACTATGGAGTCAAGCAGCTCCAATTGTCATATGTTTAAACATGTAGTCAGTAATTAGCCAGGTCTGTCTTGTCCATCTACCCCTGCGGTCTCCAATCTGCCCATAAAATATTGTCTGAATGCAGGCTATAAATTGTGACTAAATCTAGGTTAACACAGTGGTAAGCCTCCTTATACATTGGGGTTGTTTCCTTTTAGTGTTCGGTAAAGGTGGTACTGTACAACCATCGTCAAACAATGGGGCACACTGGGCCATATTTTAGGCAAACTGTGCCATCTCCCTGAGTGAACAAAGTGAAGGCGATAAACTGTGATTTGGAATGTGTATCCAGCTGTGGCTGAGATTCGCTACGCAAGAGTGCACAAGTGGCTGAGGACCAGCCGAGAGCTGACTATCTGGATAGAGGTTCCCATTAATAGTCAGTGGTAGTGAAGATAGTCCTTTTCCAGGTTGGTCTCTCCTTTGTTCTGTTACTTTGTCCATGTCGCTTTGCTGCAGAAACCGACTCCAGTGGTCTGTCAGGTGTCTGTAAATGTGCAGTGTTATCATTAGGAGCTGCATCATGTTCTCGCTTTAATAAGAATAGAGTGGGACTTGGAAGCATGAGAAATTCTGGAGGACTGACAAGTTTACATTTCAGATTCAATAGTGGACACGTTCCTTAGGCTGCTGTGCCGCTGCGTGGAAACTAGCAAGGGAAGCCAGTGCAAAATCCATCCTGCGATTACAAACTGGGGAGATGAAAAGAAAAATAGCAGGCAAACCCAATTTTGTTTTTTTTTTCTTTTAAAAGCAATTTCAGAAAATTCAATGATCTTCAAATTCAATTTAAGATTAACACCAATATCCTGGTGTCCCCATTCTCACAGCAGCAGTGTGGGAAACATGAACACTTCCCTGCTCTGTGGCAGCTATTTAATGGAAGAAAGGAAAAAAGGAAACGCATGTATGCAGAAAGTGCACCAACTATGTCAACCTTGAACTGCTGTAAAAGAGTCTAATAGTCTTCATTATATCACTAGCTGTAAAGAATAGTCCACTTAGTAGTACCATATTTTATTCAGGTGTCCAGCTTGTGAAGAGTAAAATACTGTTCCAGCATCTGCATTGTAATCATGCAAAGTATAAACTTGCTGTGCAAGAGTTTACCCTCCAGATGAAGGATTTATGAGGGATTCTTCATGATGGGATTTGTTGCTAATTACAGTGACGGCACATGTTGTTGATCAGAAGTGGGCATTTAAAGAGATGCAGTGCCAAACAGAAAAAATGGATTCAGGCTGTATTTTTTTCCCCACACAGCAGAGTTAAGCTGCTAGCAAAAGAAAATGACAAGAAAAAGAGGTAGAGGAAACTGAAAAAAACACACATTTGTCAAAAAGCCCTTCTGGTGATCATTATTTTTGCTGGTGCAGGGTATAAAAGAAAGAGAATAAAGATATTATTTTCATTCTTGATGGGTAGTGTCACATGTGCAGTACACCTTTCAAGAACAAACAAAACATAAATGCAATGCTGGGTCTAAATATTAATGAGAGTGGTCAAACTTGAGGGAATTTTACTGAGCAACAAAGATGAAAGATGAATAATAATATGAGGCCTCCAGATAGAGAAAGACATCGGAGGGCAAGCTTTTCAGGAATGCCTACAGGCACTGTAAACGCCATGAAGATGTTTTCACACACACTGGAGAAAGCATTTTCCTTCACCTATTTATCATTTATATTATCTTGATGAAAAATTCTGTACTTCATACCCTTAAATTCTATAAAAGAGAAAAGGATAGCAGCTGCATTTGCCAGCAAACTTAATGTACTGCTAAGACGATACTGAAAAATATTGTACCTTCACCCAGAGCACATTCTACTTAAAGGCTTTGCTTGCTTGCCATTTATTTGAGGTTTTCTGTACCTGTTGTCCAAGCCAACTTGTGCATTAAAGAATGAATGTGTAATTTGATGATGCTGAGAAATTCTTTCCCAGTGCTAGGGGTACAAAGTTTTAAACCTATTCCAGAATTAATATTTATTAGTTGTCCAGAGTAATTTTCTTTCTCACAAACTGCTGATCTTAATCTACAGTGATTCCCTCACCTGTGGAAGTTTATGCATTTTGAATGCAACACAAAAGGTAGTCACATACTGTACATTTCATATGACCCAAAGAAAAACCTGCCTCTAAGTTATATCAACCTTGAGCCCATTGCATTTTCTATGCAGCTTAGCATTTGATTTTGTATTACAAAGGAACCATGAAAGCTACTGTACAAGAATCTATTGAGACATCAGTCTATTTTTTTATTCCTTGTTTTTTTTTTCCCATTTAATGTTGTTTGGCAATGCATACTGTACCTAGGGCTACTTGCACAAATACAATTCACATGATGTATGTACTGTAAGAACGAAAAGTCAAACTAACTTTGTTGAACAAGACTCATCCACCCCCTTTTCACATTTCTGCTCATACTCTGTATATACTGTAGGGTCTTATCACTGTACATTTCTGGCAGACAAAATGGATGTGTCCCACCACTTCATTATAAACACAATTGATTAGCATTGAGTGTAGCTTTATTACTTTGTCATACAGTATATTACTATGACAACTGTTTTGAGTTTAATTAGAAGAACTGCAATGAACAGAACTGCAAGACTCTTAATAAAGCATTTTAAGGCACTGTGTAAAACCTCTCTTGAAACCTACCACAAAAATACTATTTTAGAAAGTAAAAAATATAAATATTTATGCCTTGTTTACTTTAGATATACATCCAACCATTAGATAAGATAGATGAGATCACTTAATTGGCCACATACAACTTCTTGTATTGGGAATTTGTCATTTCGCATACCCCAACTTGCTCTCCATGAGACACACAGACAGGGAGAGAGAAGCTTGGGGTCAGAGCGCGGGGTCAGCCATTCATACGGCGCCCCTGGAGCAGTTGGGGTTAAGGGCCTTGCTCAGGGGCCCAACAGAGTAGGATTCCTCTGCCGGCTGCAGAATACGAACCAGCAACCTTCCAGCCACAGGCGTAGATCCTTAGCCAGAGAGCCACCACACAGCCCTATTATCTAAGAACTTTATTTCATTCAGGGTCACGGGTGTGCAGAAGCCTACATGTATCCCTGCAAGCAATGAGGCAGGATACACCCTGTACAGGAGGGCAATCCCTCACAAGACACACATAGACCCAGATGTCCACACAGTTATAACAGAGCCGGTTTTCCAAGATCCAAAAAAACTACAGTACCAGTTTGTCTTTGGACTGTGGGAGGAAACTTGAGCATCCTGAGGAAATCCACATGAACAGTACTTACAAACTTCAAGCGGACAGCACTCCAAGTTCAAAATTGAACCCAGGGCCCCAGCACTGCAAGGCAGCAATGCTAACTACTGCAATATACTGTACAGTACTGTACTTTAAAAATCCTTATTGACAATTTCTTGAGAAGACCCTCTCAGCTGTACAGTATTAAATGTATATTAGGACTTTGCCCACTGTATACTGTATAATGTTATTAAATTTAAAATGTTCCAACTTCCTAGAAAGAGTAAATAAGGTTCATTGAACAAACGATTGCTTAGCTGGCCATATTTTCTACAAAACATGACTGGATTCTGTCATATTTAGTTAAATATTATTCACTTCCTGCAGCTATTGTCAAAAAAATGTATACAGCCAGGGTTTTTAATCTTTATAAAACCAAACAGGAAAATTCTATGGATATGTAATATAGGAACTACATTTCCTTCACTGGTTAACATTAAGGACAGGATAATTCTAGTCCTTATATGACAGATTCCTTCTCCAATTCTTCATAAGTTGCTTTTGCTTTCTTCTATTTTGCCTCCTGAACTACTTAGATGTATTCAGCAAAAATATCAAACTTAGTGCTTAAATACAAACCTGTGACAATGAAATTATTGTTATCTCAGGGCAAAACACTCTAGTTCTCATGGGACTGAGAAATGTTTTTTCTATTATGATTTTTTTTAAAGTCAGAATTCCAAGAAAACTTTGTGCAGCTTCCAAGCTAAAGGCAATACCACCTAAGTCAACTGTATGAATTATATAGCTGTAAATATTGTTTATCAATACATAATAATGGAAAAGAGACCAATTCAAAAACACATCAGTCATCTTCAGCTCAGTTCAAAGAATTTTCCATTACTGTCCAGTGACTTTCCATAAAAAGTAAGGAACCAAAGAAGCATTGTGGAATGTATGATGTTAAAACTTAGTGCCCTCATTAACTGAAATATAATTGCTGCCAAGGAAAATATACTGTAATTTGAGACACAAACTATACAGTATATTACAGTCAAATTTATGTTCACAAAACGTAGCTATTCAGGAGACTCAAGAAAGGAACTCCTCAGAATATTCAATACACTACAAAACTGAGTCTTTATATTTTAAAAAACATTCTGTCACTTAGCCCAGAAGGGGTACTGGTTTTTGAAACTCATCCAAATATGCTTTCCTGTTACATTTGAAAGGCCTGTTTCACTCTCTGAAATAACCAACATCACATCATTGAGGATCACCTAGTTCTTCTTGCCCTTCATTAGGAGGTAACCAAGGCACTTAGACACACAACTGGGCAGAATAACGTGCTACATCCCAAAGTATATAGTGACAAGATATTATATCTGTTTCAGCCCCCAAATGATACCCAGACCAAATATCAATTTTATTTGAGTTTTCTCACAGAATACTCCTGCTCATTGATACCCCAGAATTTTTAAGATAGTATTTTAAGGTAGATAAGAGTGATAAATTGCAACAGCATGTGAGCTGTTTAAAAATAAAAACATGAGCTACTGTGTTTTAAAACCCACAATGAAATGTAAAAAGAAAGAAGGTTGTCTGTGGAGCCTTCATAGGAAGCAAAAGACACCTGAAAGCGCTCAGGAGCCATAATGTCGTACTTTTGCCTCTACTCTTTCCTTGTACATTTCAGTCGGAAGATACAGTACCCCAGAGACACACACGTTCTGAAGGAAATTACAGCACAGAGGTACAGTATAACTGCATGTACATCTTTCTGATGTTACAACTGTTGGCTTAAATTACCAGCCCACTGAGTCCTTACATTCATGGATTTTTATGTCCTTATGTTCACATTTCTGATGATTATCTAATTATGGACAGGATAAACCCATCATTTGTTCTATTACCTTGGTCTGTGCCTTTTAAAAAGTGTTTATAATATGTTTATATACATGTAAAGTAGCAATTGCAACTTTCAGAGTAATAATTTAAATACATGCTGCCTTTTAAACAATAATTTATAAACTCCACACAGAGGAGCAGCGTGAAGCAGTGGTTGGGATTCTGGACTCATACAGGATGTAGAAGACTTGTGAATTCAAAACCCAAATGAATCACAACTATTGTACCCTTGAGCAATATTGTACTTGACCTGAATTATCAAGTAAAAACTGGTGCAAAAGAAAGTTGCTCAGGATGAAATTAAAATAAATTAGTAGTAAGTCATCTCTAAGTCCCAATAAGGAAACAAATTAATCACTGAAGCTTCTTTTCTGCAACATAAGAGTTCAAACTTTCTTGTGTATTATCAGTGTACACTTCATTTAGTTGTATTATAGAAATAAATATTTGTGAGGATAACACGTGTTAAAAAAAACTTGTGAAAATAAAGGTGCAGTGCTCTAAAATATAGTGCAGGCTAAATGAGAATGACCTTTGAACAAAATACAAAATGCAAGAGACCTGATGCAATCATCTGTCACTTCAGTGTCTGACTTTGATAGTTTTTGCACAATTTAATTATTTTATGGCCTGTTTTTGAGGAACTGATTGAAAAAAACTGTGGAGGTAATGTAAGAATACATTTTGCTGCTTTTTCTTTGCAGCTGTTATATATAAAAGGAAATCAAAGGAAGGAAAAACCTTCCCTTTATTATAACACCATTTCAAAAGATACGCACAGACTCCAATAATATAACTGTAGAAAGTCTTTAATCCAATTGGCTCGAGGGACAACAGTAAAGCTATATGGACAAGGAAGTTGAAATCCCCACAGAGTGAATCAGTGAGGCCACACACACACACACACGTGTTGAAAATTATCATTAATAACCCAAAAATATTATGGCGATCAATAACTCCTGGTAGTTCCAGTGATATAATTCATTCTCGGGAATGAAAGAGTGTTCAGAGAAATGTCTGATCTTAACTTCCTCAGTTTGAAGGATGATGCCTGGCCCTGAGGAAGAGACAGTCAGCTCTCAAAGGAGTGAAGCAGATGAGCAAATCTGCACTCGCCATGAAGAATTAGATCCTGTTATAGCATTAAGAATGACGCACATACAATATAAGGTTTGCCTAAGGTTTGACAGATGATGTTTGGCCATATGGACAAGGCAGTTAAATCCCCAAAACAATTTAAAGCACATTAAGAGTAAAGTTACTGAAGAATACAGACAAGTAGACAAACTTGAAGGCGATTACAAAATTAACATTATTAGGTGCAGGATAAGAAAAATCCTATGATCAGAAGCTGTGAGCAATCCTTCTACATGGGTATTAAATGAATTCAGAAATATTTTACACTGCCTGTCTTCCTTACCGAGAGATGACAGTTTAACTGTAGACATGAGGTACTCAGCCTCAAGTGGGTCTTTGCTAACTGTTCATATTAAAATGAGCACCTATAAGATCTTCAATGACCATTTCAAAGTAAAGCTCTAAAAGGTGGTCCTCTCTGGACTGTTGTAGTGGCTGCTCTGAAATGAAAGAAGTGGCCACAAAATTGCCCAGCTGAGAAACCAGATTTCATTAAGACATGTTGCAGCTGCACGACACTGCTTGTTCATATTCATTAATAAGGAATGGTTGATAGGATAAGGCTCTATGACAGATAAGCGGAAATGGAGAAAGGACAGAAGTGGAGGGTAAGGGCTGAGGTAAAAATCCAATTTAAACAGATAAATGATAGAGCCTTTCCTTGACTGATCCATTTTCCTCTTTTAAAGATGGGAGAAACAGGTGTCATTAGTTAGAACAGGTAGATCACAGATGCAGGGATGAGATGAAGTGAAGTCAAAAGTGGACCAAGAAGGAGCCATAAATTGAGAATAGGTAAAGAAGCCGAAGCAGAAAAGGCTCGAGAATTTTGTTCTGCCTAACATGAGAGATAACCTGATTTGAAAAATGAAAACAGCATGCAAGATGTCCTGAATTAGATGTAGTTTCTTAGCACAAGATGTTTCCAAGCATTGTAATCCTTTGAAACATTGAGAATGTGATATGGAAGAATTAGTTGGACAGTAATTTGGAAAAAACAAAAATCACATCACAAGTAAACTTAAACAAAAAAAAATGTTTCTGTAAGTTTGTCTTTATAAAGCATGAAATGGAAGAGACTGTTATGAGACCCAAGGCAGAGAAACAGATATTGAAAGCAGAGTGAAAAGGATGAAAACAGTTCTAGGTTGTCCAGTAAGAAGAGAGGGTAAGTGATACTAGCAAGGGGGATGCCCACTTTCTGATTTTTGTTTTAATCCTTAGGATGGAGACACATGGAGAAAAATCAATGGTAAAAAAAAAAATGTAGCAGATGATGCACAAAATAAAGCTGTTGTTTTTTTATATATCTGACAAAGGTCATCAGGCAGTGTTTTGGAAATCTGGGGGCTGCTCCTACAATGTAGGAAAGTCTAATACAAAGCCAAGATGAACATATCACACCAGAGAACTCCCAAAAGATTAAGAAGTGTAACATTATAGGCATTGGAGCTATCCAGGTATTTTGATCTGCCAGTTTAAAAAGGGGAACAGAGTGATCGGTTGAAACCTACACTAGTGCATGGAGAAGCCAGTGACTGGGATCTCTTGATGCAAGGAGCAGAAACATTGTGAGGAGCACTGTGAGAAAGATCAAATACCAGATTCTGTCCCCCAGAATATTTCTGAGTAGCTATACCTAGAGGACATACAGTACAATACCGCAAAGAATAGGGGATTCACACAAAATCCAATCATAAAGCCTACACTACCGTTCTTAGTGATTTGTAAGGTTACAAATCAAAAGGATTACTGTCTTCAAAAGAAGGCAGAACATTGTTACATACTGTAGCAATGACAAAAAAGGTGATTCTGGAAAAGAACACATTGTCCATCCAAATGGTGTTCAAAAGAACGGTGCAAAACTGGTTGAGAAAAGGTGAAACAACTGGAGTATAACAGGCAGCACACTTTGCACACTTGCTTTACCTGAATGAAAAGAATGGGGCAACTGTGAGTATCTGTAGACTGAGATGGAACAAAGAAAGCCTTCTGGGAAAGCAGGTCCTTCTGTTTCCATGTGTCATAGAAACAGGTTGTTTTTGTTGGTAGAACATGTAAAAATGCAAACCTTTGTCTAAATGAGCCACAGTCCAGTCCTCGAGCAGCTGAACTGGAAGCTGATGTGATCCTGGCAAAAAGAAGCACCGTATCAGCTGGATGAAAAGACTGCTGTTTCGTTGTAGGAAGCTGCCATGAAAGAAATATAGGTCAAAGGAGCTGATCAGGAGCCCCAGAACATGTGGAGGTGTTGACTTCAAGAAAGACTCCATCTGGATTGGTCTGGATCAACAAGCAGATCTATTGGAGAGGTAAGAGTCAGTTATATCTGAGCCAAAGCAGCAGCTGAGGCAAAAGATGTAGCAGAAGATTTTATTTCAAGATAGAAGATTTAGCATTAAGATGAAGGTTAGAAAATGGTAGGCTAGGATGGCTGATGGGGACTTGGTTGAAAGCTATAGTGAGGCAAACGAATGAGAAAAAAAATAAATCTGAGCTGAAGAAGAGGTGGTAGCAGCAGGTGGCAAACAGACTAAAGCGAGTATCAACATGATGAATTCCAGGAAACAGTTGTCCAGAAAAGCTTGTATTTTTACCCGTAGAGACAGTGATTAGAGTGAGATGGGACCTGTCCTCCTTTTTTGTGAAGTACTTGCTTATGTCAGAATTAGTCACAAAATGTGTAATGTGCAAAATGAATTAAAAAGTATTTTGTTAATAAGAACAGTAAGCCTTTTCATCAATGTATAGTACTCTATCCAATATCCCAGTCTAGGCAGAGTTTTTCACAGGAGACGAGGGTTAAATCCAGGATGATATAAAATAAATTCAGCTTGCCCTTGGCCCATTGTGTTTCTGGTGATTAAGCATATTTCATCTTCTATATGCACGTGTGGGAATCTCTCTTTTAAAGCTAGCCCAGGAGTATAATTATCTTACTACTCAATTGCCAAGATTAGGGCTGTAAGAAGTCAAATATTTACATAATTTAGTACACTTCAAAAATGCATACTGAGAGGCCTTAAATATTAATAATAACGTATATGTATAATATACTTTATCTAATACAACGAATGCAGAACAAATCTGAACAAAATTTGTTAAAAGCTGTAAAGGGACCATCAAGCTACAGCATGCAGATATTTGATCTTTGTCTTCAGTATTTTTAGAATTAAATGTAGAAGGTAGAAATGAAGAGTAGGAATGCTGTAGGAATGTAGGAAGTGTAGAAATGCTTCCCTGAAGCCTTTAAACATTTGAATATTTTTAAATTTGTACTTCTAAACACATTTTCTGAAAAAGACTGCTCCTTCAATGAGACTGATTTAATAAGAATAACTCCATACACTTACAGTATATAGCACTTTTCTGGACACTCCACTGAAAGCGCTTTACAGGTAATGGGGACTGCCCTCCGCCACCACCAATGTGCAGCATCCACCTGGATTTAAGTATTAATGTATTATTTCTGTCTTCCTTGAAAGACCTGCTTGCGCAACCCAGCAAAGTAATCCAATTATTTTGCTTGAAGTTTGAGAAATGTTTTGCGATGATGGAAATTCAGTCAATGCAGAGATATTTTATATAGTGAGGATCAACTTTCCTAATAAGTGGAGCACGAAATATGTGCACATAATTATAATTATTTGTACAGTACCAGCAAAACTTTCATATACTGTATTATTACTATTTCATACAAATGTACTATACAATGTACTCATTATGAACAAATCAGAAAATACCTATAAAAGCTACTACTCAAACTACAAACTACATTGGCTACCCAAAAAGGGCAATGACCATGCCATCCTTGATGTTAACACCAGGTTTAAAAGATTTTGGGTCTGCTTCAGTACACATTACAGGTTTTTTTAACTTGACCATAGCCATACAGTATTTAATTCAAGTTATTTGTGTAATTCTAAGAGTTTACCTCCATACAGGAAACAAAGAATCTAATTTTGAAAGTGTGAATTTGTGGAGAAATAAATCATAAACAGTTCAAATAAGCAATGATCTAAACTGCTGAGATATAGTACACATTTGTGGTCCCCGCAGTTTGTCAATCAGTGAAAGCATGCTCAAAGCACAGATTGTGCCCTATAGTCCAGACGTTGGTGCTTCAAGCCCGGATTATATTATTAGCCAACTCTGACTGGGATTCCCCAAGCTGTAGTGCACAACAGCCCAAGCGTTGTTAGGGTTGGATGCACTTGTGTCAGTCAGGGTATGTTCAGCATGCTACACAACTTTGCCTCTGAGGTTTGCCATCTGTCCACGAACTTCCTAAGGAATCAGTGCTCGTGTTTCTCTCCTGGCCGGCACTTCAGTGCTCTCATTGTGTGAAATCATGAGTGCCTCAATGCGTGGTGGCATGTAAAGGCAGTGGGTGCATGGTCCTTTTTCCCACTACATTGGTTCAGAGGTTATAGAAATAAGTTTTTAACTACTGGAAATTCCAAACTGAGCATAGTACTGGTTATAAAAACAGAAATGCGCCCATCATTTCTTTGTTTCCACTCATCATATCCCTGAAAAAAAATAAAATAAAAAGCAGTACCTTATTATAGTAACTTAATGACGTCATCTTGAAGCTGTAATATGGCAAGGAAATTATTGCAGAGAAATCTAATTGTACAGTTGTGTACAGTAAGTCCTGAGTAAGGTCAAAATGCACTCAGATGGAGACAAACATGCTCTCTGTATCACAGAGTTTCGGGTGAAATACATTTGAGTCTTTTTAAAAAGTTAAAATAGGTAAAGGTCTATACTGATGAATGTCTTGTAAGTTAGAAGAGGGTATTCACCCCACCCTCAGCTGCAGTGTGGCTGGAACTAGATGAAGGGGGTGTTGCTGTTTGCTCAGCTGGTCCTTTATCTAATCAGTTGAGGAAACCATAACTGAATAAGATCCACACGTGGGGTCTCCTTACAGATCACAAACATCCCATAATCCCCTGAAATGACCAGACGTTACCACATGGTGGACTATAAAAGGAGACTGCAGAGAAAGACTCCATAGTGTGGAAACTTAGTGGTTGGAGAGAGCAAGACACTGGAGTGAATGTTCTTATTACTTGAACTACTGCAGTCTCCTTTGGGAATATGCAAGGCAGAGTTTGTCTCTCATTAATTGGCTTGCATTTTTAAGGGACAGAGAGGTGTCTCTTGTTAAATATCAGTTTAGAAGGCAGTTGTACCTACTTTTTGTTTATTAAAACAGCCCTGATTACCTTTATAGAGTTTATGTTCACGTTTAAGCTTATTAGAGTGAAAAAGTCAGTATCTAGTACAACAAGCTGAAAGACTGAGAGATTGGTCTCTGAGAACTCATTCCTGTTGTACATTATGGCAAACATGTGTAGTACATTATGTGTTCATAGAAGATAAAACATGACCTCTCTCAGTATTCCCCAACACTGGGAGTGTGTAATTACGGAACATTTAATAATGGCTTGTATTCACTGTGTTGTCCCAATTGAAATTTAACTTTAAAAAATATTTGTACTTGAAGAATTGATGGAATATTACAATTTGTCCAACCTCTATGCTACACCAGGTGTTTTTTATATACAGATAAAGTTTTGCAGTTTAAAAAAATATTTTTTTCCACTGTACAAAGAATCAGCCCAATTCAAGTTAATAATCACAACGTTCAAGCCTGAGTCAGGTTATAAATACTGAAAAAACCACTCTCCCCAATAATATGACAAAATAAAGCAAATGTTTAAGCTAGAAATGTTTTCAAACCCTTTGTTTGTGCATCAATCACCAGTTGAACAGTTTCTCTGTAAACATTTTTTTTACATAGTTCTGTATAAATTAAAGCCCTTTCACATTATGAATGATTCAGGGTTATCCAGTCTTTCTTTTTATGATAGCAATTTAAAAGCATTCCTTTTCTTCATGTTATTTAATGTTCCATTTTGGGTTACACACTTTGTATTAAGTAAAAAATTCACTTTTTTTCCGATGGCTTAATTTACACTGCTTGTCAGGATGCCATGATATTTGTCATAAGAACTGGCACATTTAATTAAAATCATGAAAAATCCCCATTTATCTATATTAACAGACTACAAAGTTCACTTTAGTATCTTTGTGATACCAACTGTCATTGTGGCTTAACCTTATTGTTTCCACTGCCTTTTAAGTCTTGCCAAATTGACACATTCCCGGATAATCTCTTTATTATTATAACGTGTCAAGTTCTCAACTACATAAATCCTGTAAAGTTGCATTTGCAGTAGGAATCTGTCTACAATACTTAGCATTCATAGATGATGGAAACATACCAGACAAAAGTTTATTTTTCACATTTTTGCCATTATGTAAATAGTCACATGTTTAGGGAAAATATGCAAAAAAAAAAAGCTCATATTATTTTATTGCACATTTTGGAAGATATGAGGTGTTTAACCTGGTGTCCTGAGGAAATTCCATTTCAGGCTTGCATAATGTACCCTACCTTATTTTCCCCCATAATCCAATTGATGAGCCGGTTTCTCTCTCTTCTGCCTGACCAGCGGTGTAGTAGGGTTGCTGGAGCAGAATGAGTGCCATGTGTCATCTACTGTTTCTCAGTGGTGAAGCGAGTCCCCTTTTGTAGTTTTGTAATGAAATTCGCTTGCTTGCAATTAATTGCTTGCAGACAATTGCAAGCAATTATTATCATGATCATACTGGTATCTTTTACACAACGACGCTAAGCTGAATAGAGCTGTCAAAGTGAAGATCACAAGTGTTCCTCTGATGAAAAGCGATGTGTGGTGAGAAATGGCAGTGGCTCAGAAGAAATCGCTGGAAAAGAGGATCAAAGAGCAAATAAAATCCTATAGAGAAGTCTGAGTGGGTGTAAAACTTACAAACTGACAATGTTTTTTTTTCATTCTGCCCACAATCCAAATATTAAAGTTTTAATAAAAACCTTCGACTGAAACAGGGAATTCAAAATGTACAGTATATTTGGATACCATTCCAGAAGATAGCCTTCCCCCCAAAAAATGTTTACTGAATTACAGATTAGTAGCTAGACTGAGGGACAGATGGGCAGACAGAATGGTAGGTAAACTGGCTGTGAAATAATTTGGCAAAGCTACATGAGAAAAATTAATGGGGTATTTAGAAAAATCTTAAATTATTCTTTCTATACACGATTGTATTTTGCTTCATTTAACCTTTGCAAATCACCATGGATAAAAGTGTCAGCCAAAACGTTTATGATGTTATATGCTAATGATAATTCTTGTGCAAAATTATCCGTACTTTAATTAAAACATGAATATTTTAACCCTTTTAATAAAGCAATCATTGCCTCAATTTAGATCATTTTTAAAGAGCAAGAAAGTATCCTCAGGTACAGCACTTAAAAAGGTGCAGCTGTGTGTGCTTTAACAGATGAGTGCTGTACTTTGGTGCTCCAGCATAACACAGCACTTTGAGAGAAGTACAGCAATCACATTAAAAGCACTCTCAAGCAAACCTTCCAAAGATGCATGCCAACTAGATTGCTATTCCCACAATTTTTTAAAGCAGCCTTGCCTTGATATTTCATTATGCACACATACAGTATACGTAATGTGGCATTACAGAATTAAATTTTTCTGGTTATAAGGTGTGAATTTTTTTTTGGTGTTTATCTACAGTATATACAGTATGTAAGCATGTCCACTTTAATTACAGTTTACTCTCCTCTCCATTGTAATCCACTGTTCTGAAATTTGTAGATTAACTTCAACTAGCTGGATTTTGATCGTCAGGCAAAGCATTAACACTAGGACAAATGTCAAAGTGCCTCATCATCAAGCTCACAGTCAGATTGTTCCTCTATGTGCAATTTGATTTTGAAGCTGTGTTTTTTCAGGATTTGTGCATTAGCGCCAGTGACTGGGCACCCATGTGAAGTAATTTGATGGTGGCACAGGGCATTCTCCTATCCTGCGCTGTGGTTTTAATGGTACCTTTTCTGAACATAATCAGCACGGATAAAAACTTATACATGCTATCAAATGGATGAACGCAGCAAGACCTGGAGTACTTGAAATCAGAAATACTCATACTGCATTAGAGATTTCCTAATTGTTTTTTTAAACATGGTGAATGTTAATGTTGCATTTGGCTTAATAAGTTAGCACTATTACTAGGGCAGTATAGTATTACTTATTAAGTGAATTAGAGACAACATATTTCATATCTAAAAGCCTACATGGAATTTGTAACAAAGTACTAGAGTGATCCTGCAAAAAGGTGGCAAAAGGTGCTTAGCTCAGATGAGAACAAAATGGGACTTTTTTGTCTAAATACCAAGCATTAGTACTGATCCTGACCCAAAACGGCAAGACTCCCAGTCAACACTATGCTTACAGTCAAGCATGATAGTGGCAGAATCATGCTATGGGATGATTCTCATCAGCAGGGATTGGAAGGCTTGATAAGATTACAGAAAAATAAATGTAGCAGACTACAGGCAAACACATAAGACTTAAAACTAGGATGAACATTTAATTTTCAGCAGGACATTGATCCAAACCATAAGGACAGAGCTACACTGGAGTGACTCAAGAATAAGAAGTGATGCCCTTGAGTGGTCCAGTCAAAGTCTTAACTTAAATCCTATTGGAAGTCTGTGGAAAGACCCGAAAACTGCAGTTCGAGCAATCCCCAAGCAACACAAGAGAGCTAAATCAAATCTGTCAAAGAAAAACCGGCAAAAAATGAATCAAGCCGTTGTGCAAAGCTGGTAGACTTATACAAAAATACTTGCAGCTGTAATTGCAGCCAAAGGGGCTTCCATCAAATATGGCGTTCACAGTTCTGAATACTTATGCTATCAACATTTTTCAGTTTTGTTCTCTTTAGGCTTCCCTGACATTTACGGAACTCATCCTACACTTAGAAGTCTTTGGTCTGAGCATTCGGTTTTTGAATAAAATATTAAATTGTAATTGTAACGTCACAAAATGGGATACCATAGGGAGGTTCAGATTTTTCAAAAACACGGTACAGGAAGAGGAAAAAGATTCTTGCAATAGAGGTCATAAAAGTAAAATGTTTTGATTTTTATCAATGTATTATTTTTCTTAGATGACCGATACCTTAATTCAGCAGAAAATAGTTGCTCTTAACTGATCACTTAATTTCTTTAAAAAGGACTGTTGTTGCTATTCTACAATGTCACGCAATTTTTCACTAACCCCTGAAGCTAACATTATTGCCTGCTGTGCTTGTATACAGCGACTTTGAAACCTGTCCCAACTATTAATGTATGCATGGGCTCACTAATGAGGTGAGTGGCCTGGATGATGATTGCAAAGATTGACAATTAGGCCACAGTTTTTGGAATTAAATATATATTTCATCAGCTTGTTTCCTTTGAAATATTCTTCAGAATATTTAAAGTATTATTTAAAAAACTTATAAGAACTGATATTTTAATTTATTTTGCTGCCAAATAGATTTTCATGTACTGTACTGTATGTTTTAAAATCTACATTTGATGACATTTGATCTCTGGGAAGTTTCATACTAATAATTTCTATCTAGATAATTTATATTATATGAGTTACACTTGTTCGTAGTATGTTCTTTCTATTATACTGTATATATTCATAACTTTTGTATTTTTTATTAATATAATACTGCATTAGAGAACACCTCTCTGAAAGGGTTAAACATGTTAACAACCAAAAAGATCTAGAAGTGCTTTGTTAAAAATAAGCAAAAGAAAAGTCAAACACTGGCCCTTTAATGAACAGACCTTAAAGTGAATCAGAAAGGTTTGACAACATAAAGAGCATTTAAAAAGCAACAAGACAGCAGGCCAGCCTACAGACATTACTGATGCACCTCGTGTGGAGTCCAAGCTGTAGATGAACTGAAAAGAGGGTAAGGGTGAAGTTGAATGTGCCCCGAGGTGCCTGCTTGAATGTCTGATCGACTGCTGAGGAACGCGGTACTCCCCAAGTGTCCGAGCAATTCTCCAATGTACAGTAGGGCACAAAGTATGCCTTTGTGATTACCCATATGCATGTCGCACCTGAGCTCTTAACAACAAAGTTGCATTAAATATAATGCATTTATTTGGTTTCCCTGTTTATTTGCTAATTCATTCCGCCTACAAAGGAAAGGAAGAAGTTCTGTAGTTTTCTGTGAACACTTGTTTCACGTATTAGCATTACTTAAAAAGGGTGTGTTACAAAGCAACGACTTGTGATGAAGTTGTGATAAACTGTACAGCGGCCAAGTCCTTAAAAGGTTTAATTTCTCGTTCGGTCTTATTTCAGTTGTGAATAAATTAGGTCTCAGTTTTAAATCTACAAAATGCGTGAATGCTTTCAAGTACTCTTATTCTTCAAATTAACAAGATATTAAGCAAAATAATAAGAAAAGCCTATATAAAATTACATAAATTGTAAATTGAGGTTATACTGGGCTCCTGATTTTGAATTGAAGCACAATTATTAGGGTGAAATTTGTACAGTGCAGATGAAACTATTGAAATAGCCAAATATGGCCATTTCAAGGGGACTTAAGAAGACGTTAAGTCTTAAGAAGTCGTTGCTCGTGGTCGACCATATAAGGCAACAGTCAAAACTACGGCATCTTTACATAAAAAACTGCACATTTTATTCATTCTGAAAACAGAAAGGGTACTAGGTCTATCAGAACCTTGTTACACTTTAAATTAAAGTGCTACACAAAAGTTTAAGGTCACTGAAAAACATACAGAGGGAATACAGTATGTTTGAAATGTTAATGACATCCAGAGAAAGCAACAAAAAAAAAGAAATGCTTGACTATTCTACTGGCACCTTGTCAAATGAGTGCATATCCTTCAGTTTTCAGACTTTAATCAATTTTTATGTTCCTCTCTGTACACAGTGTATATACAAAACATTACATTGGGCAATATACATCACAGCTTTGGTCTCTAAGCCAAAATGTAGTCAGAAAAAAATGCTTAAAACTTCAATTCACAAAGGCTCAAGCATTCAACAAGAAAGTGAAGAGCAGAATTCAGGTTTAACAGTATACGAAGAAGCACTTTTTTCATGGCTACACTTTGTAAGACAGAGGCTAGTGGAAATTTATAAATATTTATAAGCAACTGCTGCAGTCAGAAAATAGAAGACTTTAGAAAGAGAAAATTAACATACAGTATACTGTGCTACATCACTTAAGGCATTGAAGCTACATCTTTTTTTTTAAATATCTTGTTCAGTCATGTAAAAGGATTAAAAAACTAAACATTTTAACTTCTGAAAACAAGTATTTTTTTGAGAAAATGTCATTCTGTTTTGAGTTACATGTTACACTTACAATCACAGCACAAAGAAATTGGTCTTGACAAAATGCATTGTCTGAAGATGTTGTCTGTAATTGGTAACCCATATAAGATGCCCAGATATAACTACAGTACATTCAAAAACATCATAACCAAATATAATCAGAAAGAATTTACCATTGTCAAAAAGGTAATCAGATAGGAGATAATGACTAGAAAAACAACTAATCCTGAAAACTGCTGAAGTACTAATTTGGGGACAGAGGGTATCGGTTTTTAAAGTAATGAAATCCACGTGTTTAGTGAGAACATGACATTATGTGAAATTAACAAAACACAGTTAATTATAAATATCCGTGTAATTGTTACCGATACTGATATTTATTAATATTATTCCTGTTACTAGGGAATATGTTAAAGTACTGTACTAAATCAAAGCTAAATTTAATGTTTATTTGTTTTAGTAATTTAAATCATCCAATACAGATGATTAATTATTCTATCCATTTACCATGTCATTTATTACTATAATTTACTTAGGCTTTATTAAAGCTTGTCACTTGGTCCTTGAAAGCTAAAAAAAACTTTAATTTAGTGCCTTAAAATATCCTCTGATTACAGATAATAATTAAGAACAAATTCTTATTTCATATTTCCATTCTACTACCACAGTATACAGTACACCTTTAGTGAAGCTTCTGATTCTAACGAAAGTAAAGTACTGTACAAGTCATGAGCCAATGCGCTCATGGTTGCACTGGGAGCTCTTCCATTGTATTCTTATCACTGTTAACAGTACTCAAGTACATTCTGGGGGCTCATTGAAGTAAATTATTTTTTAAAGTGCACTTTATAAACGTGGCTCCTTCTTGGAATACTCAGTTATGCTTCTTTTCAAAAGGAGAATGGCATCAAAGATATTACTTTGCTAAATGCTGGTTTAAACAAGAGCATGCTAAATGTTCTAGTAGTCTCACTTATAGATTAAAACAAAATGAGCACCTAGCTTCTATTAAGGCCATTAAAGTATATAATATGGATGCCTCTGTGAGGCCAAGGAGACGTTTGAAAGAGTTATAACGTATTGAATATACTGTATATCAATAATAGTGCTCTCTAATCCTGGACAGGTCACCAAAGCCTACACTCATTTCTACTCACATCGTTATGCCTCTGAAGCCAACATGGGTCTAGAGAAGATCAAAGAATTCTTGAAACCATGGCAATTACCCCAATTGACCGTTGAGCAGGTGGGGTCATATAACTTTGCAGGAATCAAGGCAGCTGCTCATTCTGTGCAAAAGCAGAAATTTCTTGTCCTTGATGACTGTCTGTCTGAGCTACTGTTAGCACTGGAAAACTGGTTCGTTTCAACTTTGATTTTTTTCCAGCTTCTCAGAAAAGATAAAGATGCATTTTAATGTTTAAGCTATAGGTCACATTTTTTCTACATTGTAACAGTTAGCTTTTAACAAAGGTAAATTATAACTAGATAGAAATGGACAGTACAGCCTACTATTTTCCATCAAACTGGATTTCTGAAAAGCTGATTTGTAATCCATTACCTTTTTTTACACATTATAGTCCCAGCATCTCATCAAATACACTAAATGATAGTAATTTCTTTAGATAAAAATAAAGATATTTCATAATTTCCAATGGAACTGCTTTTGAATTGTTCTTAAATATTTTGTGTTTGGCTCCTAATTTATTTACAGTATATGGTTGTACTCCACACTTAACCCCCTCAGAATACGTTCAGACTGGGTCTGCCATTTTATATGTAGCTGAGGCACTTGGCAGAAATGTCCATAACCTCCTCTATTGTTTGTGTTTTCAATAGAACCACTGGTGCAGCCTATTACACAGCACAACAGTATTTCCCCTACTGATATTCCAAGATCTAAACATTATATTTCTCTTTGTGTTGTAGACATCCTTTTTCGTTCTTCCAATATTTCTAGCTGAGTTCCCAACATGTTTTAGATTTCACAATTCTGGTCACTTTCCACACTATAAAGTACTTTGGTATGAATCAGTTCATATGCCTTTGAAACCCACTGTACAGTACAGATTCTCCTTTCCTAAAACCCTAAAACCATCCTGCGGATCAGTAAACAGGATAAACGTGATATTCTTAAGAAAATCATAGATCAGATTTGATTTGTGATCATTTCAAATATTACTATATACATATAAATACATTTTTCTTTTTTATGTTTTATATTTACAATGCCGTTTATATTTACAATGCAGTTCATCAAAACTGATTTGCATTTGGTATTTTGCCTCAGTCTGTCAATGAACAGACCACATTAGTCAAGTCTAAAACTGAGTGGGAGCTTTAACAATTTCCTGTAGCCACAGTCTTAAAACTTCAGCGACTGAATAAGGTTTCTAATTGAGCTCTTTTCGCTGGCAGCTTTCATCCTGATAGACCTCTACACACTAATAGGATAGGACACTATTAATTGGCTAGTGTATTCCTCAGGTATAATTCTTCCCTGACACAGGAGTGCCCTTTTAAAGAAGCTTAACTACAAAATTAAAGGTTAGTCAATAATAAGAATTTCCTTTATCTCTTAGACAAGCGTAAGTGTCATAAGCATATGACACCGGGGGAAGTGCAAGACCGCTTTAGAGAATAAGTTCCTTAATTTCCTTCACTTATGGTGTCTGAAATCTCCATTATGAAGCGGCTTTACTTGTTTTGGAGAATATGCCCTATTAAACTGGAACATTTGATTAATGTCAGAGAAGTCCTGACAGGAACGTAGTGACATGACGACATCAGCTTATTTCTTCCAAAAAATAACCATCACATTATAATCACTAAATAGGCATAACATCATTCATAGTTTCTGTCTCCATTCACAAATGCATGCAATCTGCTCCCATTTTCACACAAGCAATTTGACAGATGGAAAATAATGTGAAGCATCAGTAAAAACCACACACACTTTTTTGAAAGCTGAGATCAATCGTGAGAATGATTTCATACTAAGGTACAGTATGGCATATTTACAGTATGTGACATTACAATAATTAAATGATTAAGTTATAGTATTTGAAACAAATGTTACATTGATCAAAATAAAATGTGGATTCTATTACAATTTGCTCAGATGAGGCATCCAATATATACTGTACAGTGATAATTCATAAATGGATGAATATACAGTACAGGTATTTCTGTTTTCTCTGTTTCTGTTATTTGAAGTGTGGATCTACCATAGGGATCACTGAAAGGAACAAGAAGGAATGGTGTCTATTGGTTGTACTGTTAATTCATTCAATATACAGTATAAGGGAGAAAATAAAAAAACACAGAATCGTTTCTAAAATGATTTCAAAAATACAATTAAAATTCAAATTTATCCACTGAGTAAAGCTAGAGCATTTTAATAGCTTCAGTAAAAATTAATTAATTTTAGGCCCTGATTTAAACACATTCCTTGGTTCTTTGATAAATGAATTATCTGACACATATTAAAAATCACATTAAGAGACCTGTTTCTCACAATGTTTCTGAGACACATAGCAGGGTGTCTAAGGGAGAATATCATGTCGGCCTTTGGATTCCTCTGGGTTTAGGAAAACTGGCTAATTCACCTCAACACACTAAACCCTACTGAGCTGGAAGCCAGCATAGAAATTAATGGAGCCAAAATGTTCTCGGTTTGAATCACTGGCTCAGAAACATCTGCTGATTTGGTCTATAGAGTGAAAAAAGGATCTGGTTCAAAACTGCAAATGAAAAAATGCACATTCATCTTCCTTCATGGCTACATTAGAGTGATGAGCTGAAACAACAAAATAAACAGAGCCCACTGTAAAGACAAAAAAAAAGACACAAGTGTCCCTGCAGTATGCATAGTATGGCAGTGTGGAGACGTTTGCACATGAATGACTCTGACATGGGAAGGGAAATAAAGTTCCAGGAGCAATCTGTTACTTTATTGATAGGTGAAACACAAAATAAATCAGTAGTCTTCTTCAGATGAAACACCACTAGGCTTACAAACACAATACTTACCATCATTTTCAGATGGTCTTCTGACCACAATTACTATAAAACACCATCTATCCACACCCCAAATGAAAAATCACAATCTTCTAATTTAATCAGCAATACAATCAGTGAGCTATTTACAAAGACTCTTAAAGTGATATTGGTGGCCTCTACTGGCTGCCCCAGGTCATTACAATTCCATCAGAGAGACCACCACAATAAAAAAAATATCATTTAAATCCTTGGTTACACAGGAATTGAGTGAAGAGTTTTACTGAACACACAAATGGTTAAATTTGTTCTTTTTACCAGAACAACTAAAAATAGTACATTAGCACACTGATTTAGGCAGGGAGATTTGGAAAGCAACTTCATAACTATGTGCCTAAGGATCTGCACCTGTGGCTGGAAGGTTGCCGGTTTGTATCCCGCGGCCAGCAGAGGAATCCTACTCCGCTGGGCCCCTGAGCAAGGCCCTTCACCCCAGGTCCTCCGGGGGTGCTGTACAATGGCTGGCCCAGTGCTTTGACCCCCAGCTTCTCTCCCCTCCTGCGTGTCTCATGGAGAGCAAGCTGGGGTATGTGAAAAGACAAATTCCTAATACAAGAAATCGTATATGACCAATAAAGTAATCTTTTAAAAACAAAAATAATGTATGATGTTTACATCCCCACAATCTCTTTTGTTACAGGACAACAATGCTTTTCACATTAATATGAGCACATTTCTGATAAATGGATTATATTAATGGAACTTATCTCTCAGGAAGAATATAGCAAATCTGAATACAAACCACACTGCAAATCCCTTGTAGCAGTAGTTTTTTAAATAAATGAAGCTTCAAAAGCATGTATGTTGGAGACAATCCAGTCTTTACAGATTGCGATGAATATTGAAAGAATTTACAAATACACCGTGTTCTTTACGAGTGTTAAAAAGTTTTTTCTTTCCTTAAAGAATATTTATAGTTGTTACTATTAATTTATGGTTTATATATTCATTCTCCTCATTTCATTTTAAGGTTTTCTAAAGGTATAAGATAATACCAAAATTTAAACATTATCTTAAAAATAAACACAGGTAGCCTATAAGGACACTGGAACAATAAAAGCACAAATCCATTAAAAAATTATCTAGTCTGTTCTGAGGACATTGCTTGTCAACCATTCCCCAGCAGACTCTTTTATATAGCCTTTTTTCTCTGTGTAACATGTCTTATGCCTTAATAGATATGATGAAGTCTTGAAGTGTGCTTATTAAATAAATTCAACATTGAATAGGAAATCATGGCATGTTTAGAAAAAATAAGCATATGACAGACCCTGGACCCAATATCTGCAATGTCATCTTTCACAGATAGTGATGTGCACCAATGTCAGAGAGAATAGAAGTGCTAGGTCTTATGAATAACGATGAGTCTTGTCCATGATCCTTTCAGACCTGCAGGTGTTTCTCATGTGTTTCCATCCAGCCAGATTCTCTTTTTGCCTAAATGAATTGTCTAACACATTTATCACCACCATGCTGTCAGATCTCATCACACTTCCCTAATTCAGGCACTAATGGGCTATCCGAAACACATAGAGTGGAATGTGTCTGAATGATGGGTTCTAAGGAAATGTGCTGCAGGAGGAAATGCTGTCAGATCAATGTAGTAGCAGGGAGATAGAGGTTTCTCCCTAGTAGCTTAAAGATCTCTAGGAAACCCACAGACACACTGGTCCTCCAGGACCAAGTTTGGACCATCTTTGTTTAACTTTACACATGCAACCGAAACAGCCACAGTCTAGGAAGACAAATCACAATGTATATGAATTTGTGTCAAACTCAATGGCTAAAACAACAAGAACAGCATTAATGGACATATTTAATATGACAAAAAATGCAGTAATGGAAGGTCATATGGAAATTCACCTGTGGTACAACCAAATTAATAAATAATTGTAATAATCATAATTTAATTTCTTTAATTAATTTAATTTAATTAAAAAGAGATTTTCAAGAACCTCAAATCACTGAAGACTCAATACAGTTATTTGAAAAAAAAATGTGAGGAAATTAAACCTACATTTTGGTCAAGACCCACAACACCTGTGCTAATCAGTCTCTTGTCCACCCTGTGGCTATGTGCTGAACTAGCGTTGGTAGAAACTGAAATACATCTATGGTATCTGTTTAGGTACTGAATGAATGTAAAGTACTGCAGGTTAACAGCATTTGAAGTTACTGATACTTTGATATGCTGTTGTACAACACAGTCAAACCAGCGGGGTTTAGAATGCCTTGGTATTCGTGAACTCTATAATAGTCTCAGAGTGACAGGAAAAACAATTGCTAGATCTTTTCATGTGAAAACTGAAAAATAAAAAGAGACTTCTAACAAAACCACAAAAATCCATCTTCTTTGGTACTATAATCGCAGACTGTGATATGAGAAGAAGTATTGTTTTTTACAAGACCACACATGTTTTATTCCATGTGTTGTGTGATTAAAGTAACTACAGTGTGTGAAAGTTATTCTTTTGATAATCATAATACATTTTAATTGTTATCTAATTAATTGGTTTTCTGTCAAGAGGTTATAGTTGTCTAATGAAAAATAATTGCAATTTACAGACAAATCACTCACTTAGATAACATTTATTAAACAGTACAGAATTTTAAATTATAGCACATTAAATAAGAAGTTCCATATTACACATTATTTAGCTGAGCACTGTAGTGGTATTTTTACTTATAGAACTGAATGACATATCATAAATGCATTTTTTTACCCAATTATAAGCAAAATCTTACTCTAAGAGAATGCAACCCCAGGATCACATCTCAGACCTTTCCGATATTAAAGTTTGCTCTTTCACTACTCTTGCCCCCACAAAAATTCATTCCATTGACTTCAAAATACACTCATTTCTGGATATGAAACAGGTGAAGTGTCACTTTCACTGCAAATATTTTCAACAAATTACTCCAGTTGATTCATTGTCTGAGTAATTTCCTTTCTACTGCTGCCATACTTAACATTCATGGGACTAGTTTTAAGAAATATCCTTACAAAACTATAGAATGCCAAAACTCATAATAACATTTTCTGGTATCAAGTACTGCCTGACTGCAGTATATTGATATGATTCCACAGCTACAGTACAAATACAGTACAGGTACTGAATCTCAGGGGTGTCCACTACCGAACCAGCAGACCAGTCCTCCAGGACATCTCAGCTCTAAACAAGTCAAATCAATAGATCAATGGATGAATGGGACCAGTTATACAGCTTCTCTCAAGTGCTTTAACGAGATCTAGAGATTTCACGTACAGTACACACAGGCCCTCTGGGACTCGGGTTGGACCACCCTAGTTTAACTGTACTTACTGTACAGAGTACGACTGAAACAGCCACAGCCTTAGGAAACAAAAGATAATGCTGATGAATTTGTGTCCAACTCAATGGCAATAAAAAGAAAAACAAGAACAGCATTATTGGAAACATTTAATGCAAAAAAACAGTTTTAGAATGGAAGGAAGAAGCAACTCTAATTGCAAACATACAACTAGTAACATTCAGGTGCATTACATGTGACTCACTTTATGCTCCCTAATGAGCAATGATTGTTTTTTTAAATGTGATCGATGGGCTGTTAAGAAAAATGTAGGCAGTATACAGCAAATGCAGATACTTTAATTGCATTTTGGAAATAAAGAAATACTTAAAACACAAATAAAATACCAGACAGAAGCAATAATGGGAGCCCATTTATGAAGCAATAATACTTCTCAGTTCCAATGGCAGAGCAAGCAAAGAACAGCAAACTGCAATAAAGCAGTATTTCCGGACGGGTTTTAAAAATTACCTCAGCAAATGAACAGTGTAATGCAGGTCCAAAAATGACATCAGATCATCTACCTTTCCATTCCTTCAGTTCATGCATTCCTAATTAGTACTTTCCTTTTTACATTTGTCATTCTATTCCACCATATGCCAGCGCTATTTGGCCGATATTGCTGGGATCACTAAAGACTCCTGGTTCCAGTCAACAGGCGGACCAACTACAGTATATCTGGGATTCTCTCCTCCTTCTATCGTCCAGGAGGAGGCTTTATGGAAGAAACTGCTCATAACCTCCTTTCTCAGACTACTCTTAACTAGAAGCCAGATTGAATCATAGATATTTTCTGCAGGGAGGCTCATTTCTTTCTTTTTTTACTGCAAGTTAAAATAATAGCACTCTGGTGCCAAGTCCATGGATATTCAGGGAGCACTTGCAGGAAACAATACTGAGCACTAAGCTTCCATGGTCCATTTATTTTAGGACAGTTGGCTGTGCTGGAGACGTTCCTGATAATGACCCTTTTCATTACACCAGGAAAGATTCAGTATACATTTAAATTTTCTCTATAAAAGCCGATGTTTAGTTAAGCGATTTATGCATTGTGGGGCTAAGATTAAGGTTTAAGAAGGATTCTGTTTACAGTAAGTGGCAGCATGAATCTCCATTCCTCCAACAAGAAATATGGACAGTAATTGCTCAGCGAGAAGCCTTTTACAAGGGTCAAAATTTCACAAGATATGACAGAAAATGTTCAAGCTTCTGCGCCAGCAAGAACCCCTGTCCAACAGAGTGTGTTTGGGAGGGTCTCAAGTCACAAGCTGAAAATATTTAATTTGCTGAAATTGTGAAGAATCAGAACACCAGGGACCCATCCTGTGACTTCTCAACATCTATTATTGTCATCATCCAGTGATATAGCCATGAAACGTCAACAATTCCATAAACACTTTAACAGCAGGAAGTGTGTTCATTGTTGTCTTCCACAGATGGTGTAGGAAACCCAACTGTCTACTGAGGGCACTCATACCTGACATAAAAACATGCAATACATAATTATTAAATACAACTGTGAAATAGGTTTTGCACGGTATGATATTTTTCCGTGCTGTTTTTTAAAGAATAAAGGATGGTACTGTATCTTCTAACACAAAGGGGAAAAAATCATTACCATTGTTTGTCAATGTTCATTACACTTTAAGTACTGTATAAAGGGATTAAAAATCATTCTGATGATTTTCATGGTTTGATTGCCAAAAATCATTTTGAGAAAAACAAAGCAACGACGACCTCCTGTATCGTAGTCTGAGATTTTATTTCAGAAAATACCCAACTCTGTGTGGGGAAAAAAAACGTTTGCAGCTTGTATCTACTGTAGATACGGTATATATTAGTTATTTAAAAGTGTATTTTCATTATTTCATTATCTAATATATAGTAATTCTTACAAGACCGAGGACCACTCACACTTTAAGAAGATTCTTACGAAGATAAGCTATACCTAAAGAGGTATTGTAAATTCGGTGAATCCCTGGTTAGCCTACTGTATAACTCAAACTGATTAATTACACCGTCTGTTAATTAGATTGACCTTATATTCAAAGCCACCAAAGAAAGCAGATTTTTAGAATTGTATACACCATGTGCAACTTTTAAAACAACAATGCAGAATGGTCGCCATCATTTAAATATATGAAAAACAAAAAAACAATAGAACCCCTTAACTGACGGCGGTTATTTTGTTCACATTTCTGGTGTCTTGCGTTTCTTTCTGGATACGGTGTCTATCTTTAGGTTTTCAGATCTGATCATCACTGTGTGATGGGACATGATTTAATGACAATCCGATTATGTTTATCATTACGTTATTTATAATGGCCAATTAATACAGAGGTTAGATTAACGGAGGGTCTTTTTTTTCTCTTAAAAGCGATGAATCATGATCTACCTGTAACCAAAAGGTATATAAAAAACCCACGGCAGGCTTTTCGGGGTTTAGAAAATAATCAGTCAAGGGTCCTGCCAGTTCAGGACTCCAGCAGACAAACGATCAAAATAGCATCTCCAGGACGCGCACCGGTGCCATCGTAGTGCTGGGGTTTCACTGCGCAAAATGTTACAGATTACATTATTGAATTTAGGGGACGAATTATTTACTTTTTAACAAAAATACAAGCAAGCAGATAGTAATAACGTATCTTTCAGCCTACAACCTACATGTTTCAGCCTACAAAGTACAGAAGTTGGTACTCATGCGTACTCTAGCCAGTTGTTTTGACACCTGTCCAGCGGTTCGTGAATGACTATACAGTAGCATAAAGGTATTCTTTTGAACTGAGTCCCCACAGCACACGACAGCTTGTGCACTTGTTACTTCTCCCCGCTCAAAGAATGAATTCTGGTACAGCGAATTAGAGGGGGAAAAGATTGTTTCTGTCTTGCGCGGGGTACCTTCGTCAGGAACATCGCTATGCAAATACCAATGAGATTCTATTCTTCACTACAATAGATCATATGCTTAAAAATGACATTTTCCCTCCGTTTTTATTGTCTCGACGACATCGAAAAATAGTTTATCCAGCTGTTTGAATGTTTTTATTTATAACAGACACTCAGGATCACAATAATAATAAACGGTTTAACAAGAAGCCGATAAACGCAGGTACAGTCTAAATACTGTATACTGTACATGGCACTAGAGTACGTTTCAAGATGCGCCAACAAAATACTTAATTTCTGATTTATAATGGGATGGTAACTTTTAGTATTGTCTCGTAAAAGCCTGTGCATTCACAACTTCTGTAAGTAATAACTAAAAAGCATTAATCACTTTTTTCCTCCGTACGTCCTCAGCGCACAAACCAACTTGTGCAAAATCAAGTCCATTTTACTTTAATAGATCCACACGCCGATGTCTCCAAAGCTGTACAATGACAGGACCAGATTCAAACACACAGAGCTTACCTTTTGGTCTTCCGAATCACAGATAGCGCCTGAAGCAATGTCGTACAACAACCAAGAGCCACTTTTCTCTCTGACTGCTCACACAGTCCAGTCCACTCGCGTTAGATCCACCGGGTGCTGCAGTTCAGTCTCAAGTCTGGCACAGCTGCAGCCCTAAGTACTGTATTTAACTCAGCAGTTCGCACCTCCTCGCCCTGCACTACCGCCTGTTGTTCTTCTGCTCCAGCTCACTTGACCACTACTGGAATCAATGTCCGAGAGCGCCGGAGCAGTGCCTCTCTCCCCGGGTTCCGGCGATTGGCCGTAGAGGCAATGACGCAGTCAAACAGGTGTCACACCCGTCAAATATTAGTTGAGCTGCTTTCACGAGAGTCCACTCTCCATTGTGTGCTTTCAAAGTGATTGACGAGTGCCGTTTTGATCTTCGTGTTTTTTTTTTTTGTCAATGGAACAAAAGCAGCGCCTGTTTTAAACAGCTTTGTTAATATTGAGAACGTTCCCGCGATCTGCATTTAAGGATGGCGACAGCAGACCTCGACGTGTCATGCAGCGCAAGATTGGCCCACAGGTCCTAACGAGGCGCTCGCAACTTTTTTCGAACCCTTGCCAATAAAAAAAAAAAAATGGGACTTTTCGTGAATGGTGTAAAAAGTCAAATAAAAATGAAAACGTAAATATCAAGTACTGTACTGGAAAAACAACAACTGGGCCATGAGCGATGAAAATAGTTAAAATGAGAAAGTACAGCAACAATTTCAGAAATAAAGGAGAAAAAAACGAAATGACTTTAATTTCTGAAAAGACTCGTATTAAGAAAAGCAGGAGAACAGGAACTGCTGTAAGGAGCTTCAGGTGTAGAAGACCAAATACCCATCCATCCATTTTCTGACCCATACATCCAATTCAGTGCTGCAAAGGAGCCAAAGTCTATCTTGGCAAGCAACAGGTGCAAGACAGGGTACACCCTGGACAGGACACCAGTTCACCACAGGACACACACAGACATGAATACACTCATACCAGGGCCAGTTCTCCCAGAAGCTAATTAATCCACCAGTGTAGTATGTCTTTAAACTGCAAGAGGTAACCAGAGTCCCTGGAGTAATTCCACACAGAGAACATAAAATCTCCAAGCAGGTACAGTAGTACCCCAGGTCTAGAACTGACCTCAGGGCTCCAGCGGTGCAAGACGGCAATGCTAACCACTGAGCATTAAACTTGACATAGGCCTTCAGAGAAGCTCAAGAAAATTAGATGCAAATTAAATTAAATTCAATTTCATTATTTCAGATCTCCATGGGTAAAAACCAAGTTGCAAAAATGTGTTAAAAGCAATATGCAGAAAAGAAGGCTGAAGCCTGTGGCTTGATGTCTTTAATGCTTCAGAATATCAAGGAATTGTGCACTTTTAAACTGTATGCTACCAAGCTCTGGAATGCATATTGTCTGGACATTTGTACACTAGCCAGACAGTGGCCCTAAGCATTCTTCAAAGTCTACCAAGGAAACTCTTCAAAGAATGAAGACTGTACTCAGAGACAGACCGTCTTACTCCTCAGACTGAATAGCCTCAAGATGCTGTGGATTGTCTTGAAGGGTCTTGTTGAAAGAAGGAACCAAATCTTTAAATATACCAGCACTGCTTTTGAACTACAGGATTAAGATTGCAAAATGCTCAGAAAAGCACACAAAAACAAAAATAAAAACAAATTACTGAAACAGGGGGTCTGAAAACACGTGTAAAATGTGAAATGTTTTTTTTCTGCATGTCACGTTTCATTCTACCCATTAAATAATAATTTGATGTTTAATTGAGAAGTTGAATTTACTGTACATCTTTTAACATTGGCACATAGGGAAACCATTAAAAAGCAATCGCTAGCCAAATATTTATTTCTTTAACTCTCTCAATGTTCTGTATTAGTTAAACTTATTTATTGAAGTGCTTACTTTGTGCTCTACACAGTAAATTAAGGGCTTTTAACTTTAACATACCATGCCAAACAATGTTAAAATTCAAGCTGTGCAAACATCACACAGTTATTCTGAAGTTTTCCTTTTATTTTGTACACTGTAGTTCAGCCTCTGTCCGGCTGGAATAATAATTAATGTAGTGCAGAGTGGTCAGCTAATCATTGACCTCTGCAGGTAAAGGTCTGTAGTGCCTAGTCTCATTTATACCATCATACTGAGACCTACTGTACCCATCGATTGGCCGGTTCTACACCATAGTTATCATCTCATTCTGCACATCAGTACTACATTCTCCAACAGCAATCAGGTTAGCTTACACAAAATCATAATTTATTGCTTAAGAGAACTTACTGTTGCTCCTCAGTTGGCTATTCACTTGAGGTCCTATTTATACTTTACCTCATTCAGTTGTATCGATGTACTGTACTGTACTGTGCACTGGTGGGTCACCCTGGTTCTCTGTGTGGTCTTCAGACCAGCCAAAAATGACTTATTAGCCCCAGTAACTGAAAGCTACTGTACATACCGTATTCTGTTTAGTTGAAGTTTTGATGTGAAAGTTGTTGCAACCTCGTGTTTTGGATGCACTCTGACTGGCGTGTGAAAACACCATGAAGATTGAGCATGACGAGATGACACATGGTGTCCCAGGTGGTGGGCTGTCATTAATAGACCGTGTTTGACCATGATGCCTTTCCAGCTTAGAATTACTGGCTATAAACAGCTACTTCTGCTTGCCGAATCAGTTACATCAGGTGATGGAGTGCTATTGCAATAAAATCATTCAAGTGTGGCATGGTCACTTATGAATTATCAATGAATACAAATTTTTAAGCAAAGTCCAAAATGCATACATTTTTTCTAAAAATATATATGCAGAAATAGTGTTATAGATTTATTTTGATGTAAACCTTTGATAAACAGTATACATACAGTATATAAAAACATGCATACTCTAAGTATCAATGTTATGCACATTGCTTTGAAGAATTACACATGAATTTAGAAGTTATCAACACTGAAACTATTATATCCATTAATTCTCCTATTGCTTCATTCAATTGCATACGCCAGTCCTTTACAGTGCAGACACACAGAGAAACACATTCATACCAGGGCCAGTTTTCCTAGAATTTTATACTATTTTAAATATTCTTGATGAAATCTCAGAGTTTGAACTGTGGTTGCTCATATTAAGCTACAAGATGTTTACGTTACTATTCTTTATCCATACGAGGTAGTCTGATACTCACACAACCATTGGTATAAAGCAATTCCCCCTGTTCCTAGTCTTAAATGTACTTCCGGGGAGCATTATTTACTGCATTCAAGGTATACATGTTAGAGACACAACCAACATCATTTTAGGACACTGATATTTAAAATAATTGTCTAAACAACAGCAACCTGAACATACAGTATAGTGGGGAAACTTATATTCAGAGGACAATACCCTTTTGTCATGTTACACTCTGACAGTTTTTGTCTATGATTATCTAATAATTGTATCTATACCTGGTGTACCTAATATCATTGGAAAATATTCGATATTCTGGAATTTCAGATCCCCAAAAGACAATCCAAGAGTTCCTGTAGAGCTTTGGCACTTGGGCACTATGCTTCACTGACTACAGTATTTCATTACTGATACCTTATTTTAGATAAGAGTGAATTATTTCCAGCAGGGAAAGTGAAAAGCAGAAGTTATTAAGAGCAGCAAAAGCCTATAAAAAAGCGTATCATCAAATTTCGCTTACTAATATTCCCCATTCTATGTATTCCTCAAACCGCAACAAAAAAAAATGGTATTAGCTCTTTACGTTTAAAACGTTATCAAAATAAAAGAAGGATACACTGCCCTCTAGAGGAAGGATAAACATTAATTTCTTCAATGTGCTTTTTAAATACAAAAATACAAATCACGACAATCCGTTTAGAATTAATAACGTGTTTTGCGCTTTTAATTACAGTTCTTTATTTTTTAACAATGTCATTTTTAAATAGTTCCCTTGTGTGACCATTTTAAACAAACGTTTTGGGTGTGTGAATGTAAAAAAATTAGATTTCCTTAAGTAAATACTAAAGTATGCTGATGATGCTGATGTTTTTCCATGTAAGAGTGGTTAATTTGAAAACAGATCTAGTAAGCATTGCGATGGGAACACGTGAATAAAGATTTATACAATATTAACCTCTTTGACTCTTTTTAGCGAATTTTGGTAGTTACAGTTTGTCTTTCTGTAGACATCTTCATTGGTCTGTACATTACTGTTCATCTACTGTATGTGTACAGTACGGTATTCATTTGCATTCCTCACATAAACATTATATGTAATAAAAACAAGCCTCCTTTTAAATTTCCTTTTAAATTATGCAAAAACTGGAGCTGAATTGCTCTATTAAAACCAATATTTCTATTAATTCTCATTAACAATAAAGAAAAACACTAGATGTGTTTAAATGATCAGTTTTAACTGGTATGTACAGTGAATTACAAAAAGGTCACGGCTTTATCCTTGCATTAATTTGCTGCTTATCAAATGAGGCACCTTTAGGGAGAGAGATACTGTACAGTACGAAGCAACATTTCATTAGATATGCCTTTTCCAGATGTAGCTTTTGATGAACAAGCAAAATGTTTTATTTTGTAGTGACTTTCCTAATTCTAAATTAAATTGGTAAGTTTTAATATGAGACAATTGATAGAATCTCTAAGTTTTTTCCCTTTTTACTGTAATCTAATTTAGAATTCTAAAGCATTTATGAACTAAGCTCACTGCTGCAAGATTTGCACTCAGAAAGAATGATGAAAACAGAACAGACAAATTTACTCTATTTGCTCCTTGTTTTTCTAAAGTGTGAGTGAACGGGAGCAGAGTGAAGGTATCAGAAGGAGGACAGATGCAGCTCTCACTGAGAACAGTACAAGCTTACAGTTTCCTGACAGGCAAAGAGTATATTGGCTGGTTACAATCCTGGCCCACTGTGGAACCCATTCAAACAACAGTAGGACACCAGCAGACATCTCTCATAATACCAGACTAATGGCAAAGCTAGGGCCTATAATCTGCGGTACACAGCCTACAGTATACTGTGCTCCTGAGATCAGATGCCCTCACTGTTTCAGCCAAACAAAAGCCGCTGATTAATATGGAACAATTTAGCAATAGATATATTTTATTTAAAGTTTTCTTAGAAAATACAAAACAGGCTGCACATTTTGCTCTCTCTGTTTTAAAATATGCAGAAGAAGAATGCCCAACCTGTGTCGGTGCTTGCTGATAATTCTAGCCAGAGTTCGTTCTCTTCTAAGTGCTGTGGAGTCCCCAACATGCCAATATGATACAAATATATTATTTATTTTTTACATAATATATTTACTCTAAAGAGGCCCAGACACACATTTTTACCAATAAAAATATACGTACAGTATATATTTCATGGAATAAAAAAGCAGCAAAAAAAAAAAAACCTGTCAGTTTGAGTCCTGTTCTAAAATGATCATAACTACCTGGTTGGTAGATACTACATGAGTCTGTTTAACAGGTCAAAAGAATGTTAATAAATGTTTACCAACAATTCAAATGATGTTGCTGTTTTTAAGATACTGTGTTGTGCAGACTGAATATTCTGTTTGCTGAGCTACTTAATTTAGTGCCGTTAATTAGCAATGTCTAAGTTTAATATTCAGACACCATATTAAGCTCATAGACACTGCAGCCTAAAGTCATTAGCTGAAGAATATGGAGATTACATTTTATACAGATCCTTAGCACATTAGAACAATAAACACAAAGGTGACTGCAGGGTGGTACACTATTAGAGCACAGCTTCATTTGAGTGTTGATGTAAATCACTTTTGGATTATAAAAGTGCACATACAGTACAGTAAACACTGCATAAATGTAACTCTTATGCATTTACAGAGATGTTTTAATAGTTTGAATTAATTCAGACACCCCAAATCCCATTTTATTTGCATTTAATTGATTTTATTGGGGATTGTAATGTCACAAAATCCTCAAATGCGGGGGAGTCTAAACACAGGGAGACTGAAAAAGAAATGCCTTCATGTCAATTGATGCCTACAATATTAAAAGCAAATTGAAGCTCCCAAACAAATCATAAGAAACTGAGATAAACACATACAAATATTTTTGATTTACTCATGTCATATCTTCACAGAGGTTATAACTGAAGGGCAAGACAAGTACACTTACACTCCTTTTTTTGACTTGAAGTCATAGATAACACTTCATCCACAGCATCCTTTTTGTCCATCAGGATTGAGTGTCACAATCAGTGTGACGAGGCTGGTGAATTCTCACTGATGGATGTGATGAGCTTTGAAACACAAAGTCGGATTCAACGCAGTGAAAACCCTTGGGGATCCCATTCCAGACAGGTGGAAAAATGGAAACAGAGCAAGAATCCATACACAAATTTAGGAGGTCTTAATTTTTAAATTGAAGGTCTCAGCTGTATTGCAGTTACTAGCATCTTATTAGGACATGCTCCACTAGTTACATCGCCATGGCAATCTTACAGCGTTTTACTTATCATGCTCAACAGCAAAGGACAAACGAGTAAAGGACAAAGTATTACTAAAAGCACAGTGAGCGTTGAGTATGTTTTGAAAGAAAAATGTATAACTAGCTGAGAAGCTACTCGTCCTGAAAGTGTATGTATTCAGTACCCTCAATGTTTTGTAACGATAAAATACTTGATATTATCTCTGGCTTACTGTATATGGTAGAGGACGCCAAAAGTCACAGCACAGTTCAGCAAAGGTTTGAAATTAATTTTAATTTGTGATGAAAAGGGCCACTTCCAGAGAACACCAAAGAAGGCACATGCAAGTGAGTGCCCCATAGTGCTCTGAGTCCAAACACTTTTTGCAAGATATTTTCCAGCCATAGATCGACTCTGGTCACACTCTGTTATTACCGTGAATGGACATTTAGAAATGACCATTGCATATGCATTATAAATATACAAAGTACTTCCACACATGTCAAATGGCTATTTCTGATAATCTTATCCCCACCTTTCAATCATTTCTGAAATGTCACATATAACTGGTGTCTGTTTAAAATGCTCTCAGGCCAGGTCAGGACTGAACCCAGGTCAGCTCAGGTTTCTATGTCTTTAAGGTTGTGACTTTTCTATCTGTATTTTCCACCTTCATGTGGATTATGCAATTCAGAACAAGAAAGAGAAAGGAAATTTAAAAAAGATATCAGTCACTGTTTGGAAACACAATATGTGAAATCAATGTTTGTTTTATTTTTTCATACAATTCACAAAAATTGTTAAAAAAATAATAAGAAGAAAAATATACCGGCACGCTTCATATGACTTGTGAGACAATGCATTAATGATTTCTTGTAAAATAAAGAAAAACAATTAAATAGTATTTTTGGAGTAATCTCACATCTTCATGGGAATTTTCTCCTACATAGAGACCCCATTAATCTAAAATCAGGGTTCAATTGCAAACAAAACAATATCCATTACAGTCTGCTTTGAATTTGACTGACATGTCCACACCCTCTGCAAAGCAGTCTGTACAGTTTTGTCATAATCATAGTAACACCATCTGCTAAAAAAACCCCAAAAAACTTTGAATAAAATAAGAATGAAGAAAATGATTTCTACAAAGGGCAGTGCTTAGTTATATGTTAATGTTTATAATTACACTGCAGTGGCATTATGGTGAAACAGTGGATAGCATTAGTTCCTAGCAGCCCTGGGGCCCTGGGTTCAGTTCTAGCCCTGGGGTACTGTCTGTGTCGAGTTTTTAATGTTCTCCCTGTGTCCAACTGGCAACCAAACTGGTAGGCTAATTGGCCTGGGAAAACTGTCCCTGGTGTGAATATACAGTATGTGTGTCTGTGTTTGTTCAGTATTTTGTCTGTGTCTGCCCTGCCATTGACTGGAGTTGTATCCTGCCTTGTTTCTGTTACTTGCTGGTTCAGACACTGACTTTCCCGTGTCCCCGAATTGGATAAAAAGCAGTTAGAAAATGGATAGATAGATGGATTACACTGCAGTGCATGATTAAATGCATATTTTGAAAACTGACCTGAAAATAACTTGAAGATAACCAGGAACCTTCACGTTACGTTTTTTCTTCTCTTTCTTTTGTGCTCCTCAACTACAGTTTCCTTGTGTATGTTCCAAAAAAAGCACAGTGAAGATTATGCATGAGACTCAGCTTTAATAATAATATATAGCCTTGTCTACTTGCATTATACTTCACAAATTAGGCCCCTGAAGATGTTTTACATCAGTGAGTGTCTATGATCTGGAAACTGACTATTGTAAAGGGAAATATTAAAGATTTGATTTTGATGTTGGGGACTGGACAACATAAAGCTTATTATCTCATGGTACAATTATCACATACATTAGTAGTTTTAGCACAAATACAACCTCTGTTAGTGAAAGTCTGCTGGGTTGATTTGTAGCCTTGTTCACAAAGCTTTATCTTGAGTTTAATTTAACATTTTGTTGATTTTTTTTCAAGTTAAGATTTGAATTGAACTTTGGATATTTTTATCTTCGAAAACAAATCTTTGAAGTTAAACCTTTTCTGTTTCCCATTAAAAGTACAATATGCCACAAGAGAAAGACAGTCTTTCGAACCAGGTGCTTTGACAGAATGGACACTGTTATCTGGGCTCCGTGGGACACAGATTATCATTAATCTGTGTACACAGTAGTGTATTACATCCTAGATGTCAGTTATGACACATTCTGCACAGTGGACAGAGGGTGCAAAGTTTTTAAAGAGAACCTTGGTGACATTCCACGAAAACTGTTTAAAAAGTGTTATACCTTCCTCCTAGAATTACCAGTAGCAGTATCAGCATGACAAAATGCTTAAAATGGGTTAACAGGAGCTCATAGGGTCCTCCTGCTAACAACTAAAAGAATCCTAACGTCACTGTTGTCATAGTTACAGTGCTGCTGAGGTGATGCTGTTGAGACCACAGGAGATAGTTGCTGTTTCTCCATAAAATTCAGTATTCCCTAAAATTTTCCAATTTGGTAACAATGCTTGCTCATGCTAAGAAAGGGGGGCTACTTCAGAACAGCAATATCAGAAAAATATTTAATTGTACTGTATATAATGCATATTAGAGATACATTGCTGTACTATACTGTACATGTACAGTACATGGTCAGATCATGATGTGGAACATCTTTTATTGCCCAAATTGTACTGTATATCTTTTGTTTCCCATTCTTTTGGGTTTTTTAATAATAAATATTAGGTTCTTTATAAAAGCAGAATGATGTTTACTTTTCCTATTTCTTAAGCATTGGAAATATATATGCTATGGTCTTCACCAAAGACTACTGGAATAGCCCATACAGTAGCTGTGGCCAGAGGCCTTACACAAAAGTCCTCTCAGGCATGCTTGGTGAAAGCTGTGATCCCAGAATGCACAAGGAAGACTGCGGTCTCCTTTGCCTTAATGATCTCAACCATTCAATCAATGATAGGTCAAAACTGTGCAGTCTGCCGAATGCTCTTCAGAAGATCAAAATAATTCTTATATTAAAGAAACACTCTCCCATCTGTTGCTCATTCTCAATCTGCTCCCACTGTGCACCCAGGAGTGGTGCTCAAATGATTAACTGGCTGTGTACAAGTTTCTTTAAAGAGTTTGCTTTTTTGTATTCACTTTCATTAGGTATCTTTTATGTTAGCTCTCTTTTTTGTGTTCTGGTCTTACTGGTCTTATTCGTTTCATGTTGTTATGTTGTAAAAATGTGTTACAAAAACTATAGAAAGAAATAAAAGAAACATAAAATGGCATTTACTTTGGATTGGACTGGTAAATTTGAAGTCTTAAAGCACTAAAACAGTAAAAAATATATAGCTATGTACAGTACATGTACTGTATGTACAGTTGATAGAAGATGCAAAACAAACCACCCTTAATACCTTGTTTTAAAACACTAAAGACAGTCATATACTTTGTGGCAAAAGAAAATCTAATCAAATGGTCTGATCAGTTTTCAAAACTACTGTATCTCCAGCCTAGGCGTTACAGTAGCTAACATCAGGAGTATACTGAACGAAAGGTATATGATTGCTTCATTCATAAGAAGACCATAGAAAATAAAAGAATGTAATTCATCGTTAAACAATTGGAAATTGTTACACTGCTAGAAATTCCATGTTGATTGTATAAACATTTAATTTTCCTATGGGTGTGAAGTTGCAGTAAATGCAATAAAATGTGTTACCGCCTTATAGGAGATATACTGTACATATTTGAACATATAGTGTACATATTTGTTTCATGAATCTGGGATGTTTTAAAAAAGGAAAATTGAGCAGACATATAAAAAATACAGGATTTAGACTAAATACCCAGAACAATATGAACAGAGGCAAGGCAGATACTGAAATACTTGTTAGGATGTTAGAAACTTGTAAGCATGGGTTATATTAACCACAGAGCCAGAATAATAGCCTCCTTGCCTGTTTTATTGTTAATTATAAAACTCTGGTTGTTTTCCATTTGCAGGGACAGTCTTAGTGTTGACACATTTTAAAATACTCCAAAATTGCAAATCCATTTTATTAAGTGTACTAATACGATATTGATATCCCACTAGCAATAACACCACCCAAGAAGAAAGTGTCCTGAAAGGATTAAGGAGTGTTGAGTAAACATTTGGCTGAACCCTGGCCATGGGACGAGGAGGCTAGGACCCCCAGAAGAAATAAGCAGGACCCCAGACCACCAGTGCAGAATTATAGACCACATGGAACTGAGTCATTGCGGGACTTGGGTAGAAAGCTGGAGGAGTGCTGGGTTTTAAGGCCATTTGTATACTTTAGGTTTACTGGACAGTATGTAAGGGGAGCAGGCTTCCGATGACTTAGGTGAGTGGTTTAACAAGATAAGAATGTGTTGATGAGCTGCAGAGGAGGGTTAACAAAGATATTACAAAGAGTTAAGAGCAGGGGACTAACTGCTGTGTTTCCTACTGACTCTGTAATAGGACTAAACACGTTATGAAGATATTCCTATACTGTTGACAACTCAATATGACCATGTGGGCACTGTGAGAGGAAAACAAAAACTCTCATCGGGAGAGAATAAACCTCTGGGGGTCCCAGCCCAATCAATACCCACCCAGGCAGTTGGGCATTTTTCTAGAATACCTCAAATATGGGCAACGGCTCCAGACTCCAGCTGTAATGCTGTAGTTGAGAAGGTGCTGCACTGACTCAGAAACAGCAGCGGCTTGGAGCTCCCTGCATTCATATAAGGTAAAGCGAAAGAGGAACCAGGGCGGAGAAGGTGGTGTCAGCAGCAGCAGAGGATGGGCGGAATGGGTTAGAGAGACGAACCAGAAGGGAGTAGCAGAAGAGAGGGCAGGAGAAAAAGCAAGATTAAGGAACATGAAGGAAAGGGCTTGAGATTTAACAGGTTTGTGAGAACCCAGAAACGTTTCACAATTTTTTGCTCTTTCCTGCTTGTTCTAACCACACTCCATGCATAGAAAGTGAGTGCGATGTACGCGAGAATAACGCTGGGGGCGAATGCGAAACAAGCCGCATTTGTAGATACAGTATATCCACTTTCCTGTATGTTATCCGCAGTATGGTCCGATGAACGCGAGATGGGGCTCAGCAGACACTGGTAGGTCAGGTGTTTGCACAGGACTGGAGTGTAGACCAGCTGACGACATCATCAGAAGTTCTTCTGAAGCCCAGGACGTGCTTCTTTTTACCCATCAGAGGTAAACAATAAACAATTCTACTAGATTAACATCGTGAGCGGAACACCTGTTAACGGAGAGTTTGGTGGTGTTTTGCTACCATCCAGATAACGGGAGGAAAGGTTTCAAATGGACGGGACGCGATTGGCCAACAGCGAGTTTGCGTTTGTCCGGAGTTTTCTTTCTCCAGATGTAGGAGAAGGTTAATCTTATATTTTTAATTATTGCAGTGGGGATAGAGATCGATGATGCTGGGTAAATAAATCTGGAAATACTTTCCGTTTTAACTAAAAGAATTCTACAAATAAGGAGATCTCTTTGTAACCAGCTATAAAGCCTAGACTGGGTTTTGGAGATGTTGAATTATATCATCTACATTTTTAATTTATACAAATCTCCAAATATTCGGAAAAGTGAGTAACTGAGATCTCAAAGCAGCAGATGAAACACTTGCTGATACACGGAGAAGATGGGTAGCCGCAGTTCCTGACCGAGATCAAACCATAGTTTGGAACAGCAAATGGGACTATCCAATGCAAAGTGGAGAGAGAGAGAGGTGGGGGAGGTATTGAAATGCAGGGACATAGCACGGTCCATGCACAAGATGTATACGAAGAAGAAAAGGGGAATCGCATACGATACTTACTGTATAGTGTTTTAGGAGAGGAAATGACATCAGGAGTGATCTCTAATTACCAACAGCTTAGTTGAACCTTTATTACAAAGTCTATTTCTTGATCTTTAAAATATCATAATTTATTAACACACTTATATTTACCATAATTAACTTAATTAGATGAGGATTGCAGATTTGTCCAGCTGAGAAAATATGCAGAGACGTTTTGCAATTGACCATTGAATGTGATCGTTTGTTTACAAGGTGTAGCACTTCTCTTCTACCTCAGTAAAGGTTACAATATTAACACGCAACTAATGTTAACATGTTACTAGATACAGTTCAAAGTTTCAATGTCAAACCTGCTATTTATAAGGCAAAATCTGTCAATCGAGTACAATGAAGAATTGTCTGCCGCTGTGTCAAAAAGGACAGTTTTCACAACTACGTAACAACACAACCAATTTACAGCTGGTGGAACAGCAAACAGCAGCAATTCTGTCTTGAATGTCTGAAAACTGCCGGTGAGTGAAGAAGGGCAAAAAACCACAGGCAAGTAGCAATCATTTCATTTATGTCTCGAGTGCTGCATTGCAAAAAAGATGAGAAATGTGCTACAAACCATACCTAAAATAAATTAACAATGAGCATTTAAACTTGAACACCTAACATATTTATAATACCTATATGTATAGTTATTTTATATAATGATACCTCTAGATAATAAAAATAATGTTTTTAATTGAACATTTAAGATAAAAGGAATAATGTATGCATCTTGTGTCCTATCATTGAAAATGCTCTTTTGGATTTGGTCTCAGGCATTGACTGTGAAAAAACAAGGTATCTTTTAATAAACAGTATGTCACCACTTATCATTGTACCATCCATTACACTTTGCTGCAGATTTAATGTAGATGCTACTTGCAAAAGAGATTGCTTGCTGCTGTTGGTCTGTGGAATTTCCAGTGGTTTCTGGTTGTCGTGTTTCAGATTCAATAGACTTTGAAATGAAGACAAGCCTTTCTTTTAATTTTAAGACAGTTTTTCTGTGGAGTAGCTAGCTCGGGATCTCTCTATTGAACCACTCAAGCATCAGAACTGGTGTCTTGCTTGTCCATTTGCATTGTGATGATACTGCAACATACAGTACACTACCTGAGCAGTATGTGTGGTGTTCTTAGAGGGGATGATGCAGAACGTGTCTCAATTCTCAGTAAAGTGCAGTCTGCTCAGCTTGCAAATGCTGCATCATGAATTCAAGAGCTGCTTCTGCTGACAGTGAGTCTGATTTGTGCCAGCGCAGTGCTTCAATGTTGACCTCACAGGTACCATTGTCTCAATTATTGCAGCAAACAGCACAATTTTGTGGTCAATGAATGCAACAGCATTTCAGAATTTCAGATCAGCACCTTCACATAACGTTTTAAAAAAATGTCCCAGCATTACTACAAAGATGCTTCATATAGTTTTAGAATTTAATTCAAGAGCAGTTCCTTCCCATGTTGAAGCAGCTCATGCTTTTGTAAACTTGAAGGAGTTTTTTTTTTTACCAGAGAATGTTTGGAACAGAATCTTCAGAGTCTGCAGAAAAACTATGAGATCCATATTGTGCAAATGCAGAACCAGAATCAGGTACTAGAGCCACCCCCCAACTCTTATCTTCAATATTACAGTCAGTGAAGTCATCTGCATCTATCTCACTTGTCTCTGCAACAGCACCCTGCTTTCAACAGACTTTGCCCACTTTAGACATAACAAATCTGCTATCTGAATGCCACTTTGCAGCAGACAGTGTTGCCATCGGTCACACACCAGTAATCATGCACACTAACTTTTCAAAGTAGGTCATTGCAGGCATGTTACCTGTAAAGCAAATCAATCTGTGATGTTTTTTTTCTTTCCATCCCTATGCACACGCATATTGACATTCAAGTACCTTCTCCCATGCAGCAAAGTCCACTTATCAAGAGCCTGAACCTTGAGGCTGCTCTTATCACAGATGTGACCTCCTTGGGGTCAGAGCGCAGGGTCAGCCATTTATACAGCACTCATGCAGCAGCTGGGATTAATGGCCTTGCTCAGGGGCCCAACGGAGTAGGATTCCCCTGCCGGCCACAGGATACAAACCGGCAAAATTCCAGCCACAGGTGCAAATCCTGAGCCACAAGGCCACCGCACCACTCTGAGTCATGAGTTCTAGGTATGTTAAGAATTTTGCTGATTGCCATGCAACTTCTTTTAAACAACAATAATGTCACATACAGTACCTTCTTGTTTGTTTGTCTTAACATAGTCTTTGTGTGTAATTAACATCATCTTATTTTTGCCATTTGTTGCTATGTAGCTAATTTCACTTGCCTCACAGTCAAGTTAATGTACCCACTGCATCAATTATATTGGATGCATCTGTTAATAATTATCGGAGCTTTCTTGTGCGAGTTTCGCCCACGTGAAAGTGGCGTTTACTCAATAAGTCAGCTTTCTCTGCTCAGCAAGTCAGTGTCCACTACTGCAGAGCTCCAGAATCTCCACCAGCACAGTCAACTGTTTGGGGACACTACAATATTAATAATTCTTAGGAATCGTGTTTTCAGTTCAGAGATTTTAGGATTTGTAAAATTGGATAAAAAAACAAACAATTTAATACCACTAAAACAACATGACGAGATCCCTTTGGACTACTGTGATTTCCATTAATTTAATCTCACATTGCCTTTTAAAAGTTGAATATAAAGTTTTGATATAAAGACTAAGTTTCACTTCATTACACACTAATGTTTAAATATTGATCATAATAACTGTTTTGTTGTCTTTTAATATTAGATATAATTGATTAATTACAGCTAGGCTTTGAACAGCATAAATAAATCAATACACTTAACAGAAATTAAAAGGCTGTTGTATTTAGAGAATCCATCCATCCATTTAGTAACCACTTTATCATATTTAGTGGTCACGGGGGAGCCAGAGTGTATCCCAGCAAAGAACTGGAGCAAGGCAGGGAACATCCTGGATAGGGTGCCAGTCCATTACAGGGCACACACAAACACACACACTTGCACCAGGGTCAGGTTGCCCAGAAGCCAGTTAACCTACTGTACCAGTACTGTATGTCTTTGGACTGTGGACTTGGGAAACCAGAGCACATGTGGAGGAAATCCACATGAGCACTGGGTGAACATGCAAACTCCACACAGATAGAACCCCAGAACCAGAACTGGACACATGGCTTCAGTGCCGCTACACAGCAGTGCAAACCTGCACATTCTCAGATATCTCAGTCAATCTATAGCCAGGTCAAGGGGCTTCAGTATTGGTGCTTTGGATTTAAATTTCCTGGAGATTGTTTTCTTTAAATAAAAATTGCATATACTGTAGACCAATATGTAGTACAAAAAAACACAATATGTATGTTCTGTATGTTCTGTTCTTCAATGAGAATGAACAATGCAAGAAATAAATACCAGTACTATTGCAATAAAATGCAGACAGATCCCTTTGGACTACCGTGGTTAACAGAATTATTGTCAGGGATAAATTCCCATGTGTTATTAATCCTATTAATGTTGTCAGACTTCAGCATTCTGGACTCTTGGAAGTCATGAAGGATGTCTTTGTGGTCACTGAGGAATACCGCAACAAATTGCTAGAAAAAAAACTGAATGCTTATTAGGTTGTGATGTGAGAAGTCTAACATACAGTAATTCAGAAAGATTCTGAAATAGAAATGAATTGTCACCCTTGCCTATTAGAGATGCACAAATTATGATGACAAGAGGAATACGTGGTAGACCCCAGCCTTTAACAAGGTGGTTCCAGGAGTATGAGCAGATTAAAACACACAATAGCAGTGTTGAAAAGGGCAAGAGGTTTTTGCTTAAGATTTTTCAAGTGCTTTTCCAAGCACAAACGGAGATGGACATGCACATATACTGTACCTACTGTATCTAATTAACTAATTACTGCCTGGTGGGTTTATGTACAAACAATAGAGACCTCTAGTGGCTGTTTGGCTGCTATTAAAGTTCCTTTCAAGACTGCTCTGCCACAGAATAAATAATAAACACACAGAGCTAATATTTACTACAGTACATACCTTAAGGATTAGTACACAACAGGATGCTAATGCATTGAGAGGCATGATAGACTTCAGTTGCAATCTATATAGAGGCATCCCATCTTTTGATCTTATGGTCTTCCACACAGTCAGCCATGGTGATTTTCCTCTTTAGCTGCAAGATTAATTAAAAGGCTCGTAATTGTAACAGATGTAGTGGCAGATATGTTTGTGCTCAGTCCTTTTAAGAATGCCGGCATCTTGTTTGTGTTACCACCAGAGGTTTCAGCAGAAAAGTTCTGAATTTGGACAGGAAGTCAAGCTGTGAATGTTAATGTTAAACATGCTAGAGAGCACCATTCTGTGTTATGTAAGATCACCATTGTTAACATTTTAAGTGAGTAAAAACAAATAATTATACAAATACCACATTAAAACTGCAAATGCTCTCAAAAGAAAAAGTTTTTTTACACACATACTTTCAACCTGTATTTGTTACAGAGGGCGGAGCGGTGGCTCTGTGGCTCGGGATCTGCGCCTGTGGCTGGAAGGTTGCTGGTTCAAATCCCGCAGCCGGCAGAGGAATCCTACTCCGTTGGGCCCCTGATTAAGGCCCTAAACCCCAACTGCTCCAGGGATGCTGTACAATGCTGACCCTGTGCTCTGACCCCAAGCTGTGTGTGTCATGGAGAGCGAACTGGGGTATGCTAAAAGACAGATTCCTTGCTAATGCAAGAAATTGTAAAGGGCTAATAAATAAAGTGATCTTGTTATATGAATTACAACTGTTAGGGTTCCATCATGCAGGGAATTAAAGCTACAAAAGTTTATGTACCAGAACTGTCATCATATTTCCTCATTTTTTATTGTTATTGATATTACAACAACATCTCAAGCTAAGTGGGACATGAAATATTGTATTAATTAATATTTAGGGCTGTGTACAAGCTGATCTTTTTAAAAGTTTTCCAAGCAGCCAGTGACTATACAGCTGTGCCGCTTGATGCTGTCAGATCTCAAAGCAGGGCTGGCTCTGGTCAGTGCGGTGTCAGGAAACCTCTGAAGTCCTGCTAGCATCGAAACGTTTTGGAAACAGCTGGTTTGTTTGTGAACCAGACATTCCGGGGTTGAATCTCCCCATTATTTATTCGTTACTGTTTGCTTTATTTATTTTTATTATCTTATCATTGCAATAATAATGGTATATTTTTTGTTTGCTCAACATTTCATTGTTCATCTCTCCTGTTCACACAAGTGGATAAAAGCATGCACTGCATAATATGGAAAAAATGGACCTCACTGCAGCTGTTTTTTTTATATTTCAGTTTGTTGTCAAATGTTTTTTTTCATATTCCTGCAGATACAACAGTATCTAGTATTGGAGCAAAAAGACTACACAACTCCAACAACCATAAATAATGATTATTAAAACTTTAAGAAAATTTTCATAGCTTTCCTAACCTTGTCACAATAGGAGGTATGTTAACTTTTTACAGTAGGTTGATTCTTTAATAGTAACTTTGGATTTAGCACTGCAACATGATAATACAGTACTTCTAAAGCATTTCAGTTTTGAAAGAGATACACATCACTGTGAGTTAGAAATGCACAAAATGCACCCAACACTTGTAATCCTAGCGTACAGGTACATGAAGTGCTGCTGAACCATATCATTTCATACCTGGTTATTCATACAGACAGCTATGATGGCTTAGTACTGCTGTATCGTTGAAAAGCTGCAGACTGTCAAAATGCAATAAATATACCAGATATGTGTTCAGAATTTTGCTTTGGTTTTGTTGGAGATCAACCAGAATGATTGCTGGTCTGTATGGGTTGCCCTGTACTGACAGACCAAAGGAGCTAATTCTCTTCGTCCTTTATATCCCATACATTCTGTGAGCTTTTGCTCCATCTGTATGATATGTTTTGATCCAAAGCTGTATGATAAGGAACCGTTGTGATGGGTAAAGGCCAATGTGACCAAATTAGTACAGCAAAATGTTTTAAATGATGTTTTGAACCTGAAAACACTTTGAGCCTGAAAACACACCGTTACAGAGATACAGTACAGTACTTTTCAACAGTAGTGCTGTCACCCATTGGATGCTGAGAAGGTTTCAGATTGGCTCTAGAAAGAATATACTTGTTCTGAGGTCATATTGGTTTGGGTTCCCTTTTCATTAATATTGATAAGACTGTGTATACTGGACCTTTAGCAATAATGTTAATAGGCAGCCTTCCGAGGTTTACATCTCTAAGGACTTGCATCAGAAATGTCTGCTCTCACCTGTGTCATTTGGCTTTGCCAGCGTGTTTATCTGCTTTTTCTAATCCTATTTCTGTTAGCAATACTCAATGCTGCACATAACACTATACCAATGATAAGCTGCTACTGTATGTGCAGGCAGTCTACACCAATCTCTGCCTCATCTATTATGAATGACTATTCAAAATAGTCATTCAACTATTTTGAATGACTTCAGTCCTCTGTCAGGGATTAGATTTATTGATCCAAGTCAGTATCACTGCCTTTTGTATTTATTTCCGGCTGGGTTGCTGGTCAAACATTTTGCATGTCATCAGAGCACACAAGACTATTTTAGTAGCACATCTGAACAGATACAGACTTGAACAGATGGACACATTTTCTTTCCCAGTTCTCTTCAAGAACATGTCTCCTTAATTAAATGAATGTGCTTCCTCTCCTGCACTTTTTCAGTTCTAAAGTTCCTCTTCTTGCTCCCTTTTTGAGATTCAGTAACTTAATTCTTCATTCAAAATTCATATGCAAAGGGAAGCAAACTGCATAGCAAATCTTCCACTCTTGTCAGCCCTTGTCAACTCTCTGCCACTTGTCAGATCTCTCTTCTAGATACTGTACATTAGCAATTACAATTATGTTATTACTTTGAACCTCCTTAACAATCATTAGCCCCACTTAGAGGCCATTCAAAACAGGCTCAGCTTTGTGTATAAACTGTAATTCATGCTTGTAAATTCCTTTCTGTTTCTTTGCAGAGATTTGGGAAAGAGTTGTGCAGAGTGTGATTACTGTCTAAGGACAGTTGTGTATCCAATGTTTACATTTCACCAACCATTTGCTCTGTGAAATTAACTTAACTGCAACCCAGCTGAGTAAACAAATTACACCCAAGAATAAACCTTTTAGGCACTCTAGAGGCTACTGTTGAATGATGGTTGAATAAAATTAATTATTTTTGTTTTAAAAAAAAAAACAAAATTTAACAAGAGGTACATTAATCAAGTGTTACCTACTGTCATATTTGCTGACATTTAGGGCTTATATAGTCTCCAGAAGGAAGAAACTGAAGTAATAATGTTATCATATGCTATATGGGAAAGAGACCATTTTCAATATTTTATTCCAAACCTGTATACAGATCTATACTGCCAGTAAAAGTGAAAATACATTATACATCCATAATGTAAATGTGCAATTTAGTTAAAATAATTTGGAAATTAATTAGAAATTACAATGAAAAAGAGTGAAACATTTATTTTATCTAATGCCAAGTATAAAATGGTTTTGTGGTCACCAGTAGAAATGTTTGGTCATACAGTAGCCTATTACAAGAATTCTTCATTCTGTGATAGAACTGTGCCTGTCCTTTATCAACCACAAATAAAAACAATGTATGAACCATCCACCCATCCACTTTGGAGCATATCATTTGCAAACTTTGCTTATATTTTTTGCAGATATTTGTAATCTTTCAGGAAAATTAAAGGAGTTACAGCTTAATTGATTTTCAGAGAAGATCTTAATTACATTTGTCCCTTGGGTGGTGTGCATCTATGCTTCAGCAACTACAGTTGGTTCTTCAAGGCATCTCAGAAAGTACTTGGCAGGTTGTGACATAAGAATACGTAGAAATAGAATAGAAAAAAAACTATCGGAATACAATATTATGTGGCTAAGTACAAACCCTATCCCCATTTAACATATTCAGTTTTTTATTTATAAATCTTTAAAACGTTTTTCAGAATGAAGTTATTTTTTTTGTTTTTCCGCATCAACCATGACATTTTAGATGTGTTACATGTTTAGAATTTATAAAAGCATTAAGTGAAGTAGTGCGTTTAATAATAAGCACAGAAACTATTTTTTCATCTTCTGTCTTCTATGCTACTATGTTATTTTATGCAACTTTCAGAAAGCTAAGCCTGGGTTTGTGTTCTTGAGAATTATGAAATGGTTAAACTACTGTAAGTGTATTTAGTATCTAATTCAATAATTTGACCTATCCAACAATTGAGAATTACAAACCCACTCCTGGCTGGGCAGTTAGCTTTGGTATTTCTTGCAAACACAAAGCTGAAATCAAGTATTGGGTTCCCATTTTAAGTCTTCTTAAAAATAAACATACATACTACTGTACGTCGTGGCTCTGCCTGTAGTCGTGGCTGAGTGGTTAAGGTGATGGGCTTGAAATCCATTGGGGATTCCCCACGCGGGTTTGAATCCTGTCGACTATGCAGGGCAGCCAGCACTAGGTATGAAGTGCAAGCAGGAATCGGGGTGATTTTGGTGGATCGACTCCACTAGAAACCGTTACCCTGGTGATCGGTTAAGTGTGCAAAAGGCTATTGAAACCCGAAGAAGTCTCTGTGCTTCTCTTTCTCAGGAAGCAGTGGAGAAAGCATTGGGGTGGTGTGGTGTGGCTAAGGATCTGCGACTGTGGCTGGAAGGTTCCCAGTTCATATTCTGTGGCTGGCAGAGGAATCCTGTTCCGTTGGGCCCCTGAGCAAGGCCCTTAACCCAACTGCTCCAGGGGTGCCGTATAAATGGCTGACCCTGCGCTCTGACCCTAAGCTTCTCTCCCTGTCTGTGTGTCTCATGGAGAGCAAACTGGGGTATGCAAAAAGAAAAATTCCTAATACAAGAAATTGTATATGGCCAATAAAGTGATCTTATCTTATCTTACATGTGTGCTATTTGTTTTCAGTTTTATTTGATCAATTACTACTGTATATACTGTACACATTTTGAACAACATAAATGTCATTCTATTCTTCAATACCAGTTTGACATGATGAAAAGGGAAACTATCACAGTTGGTTCTTTTGCAATTAATTATTTAATCCTATAGAAGCAGATAGAATATGCTCACTTAAAGGCTATAGGCCAGGTCCATACCATGAAATCGTTTGTTTGTACCTTGACTGAAGATCTTCCTCTGGATCTTCTCAAAGTCTGGCAACTGACAGCCAGTGATAAATCATTAATTACATAAAGAAAGAGCAAATGAGAAGCAGCAATTTATCAGCCAAATGCTTTCTTGTCAATTATTAAGGGAAATGCAAAATATTTTTCAGTGTTCACTGATTTTTCTCTACTTTCCCCTACAAGGACTGCGTCCTGTTTTCTGCTGGCCTTAATATTATACAATTGATTATTATAACATCCAAAAAAATAACATTTTCATAGTGCTATGTTAATTGAATAAATATTTCCCATCTATCCTTAAATGCATCAAAATAATCTTCTTCTAATTCATCAAAGATATGGTTTTCCATGAGTACAGTGCTCTATGTTATATGCTAAGGGCATCTGTCTGGCAGTAGCTGTTTGGTTACTGTTGCATAGTTGTTGTAGTTGTTCCTAACTTTAATGTTTATTACACAGAATTAGGACAGTACAATATGATTATGTACCATGCAGGGCATGTAATTTTCTAATACAGTTGTTTGATTATTTTCTTATCCAAAGAACAGCAATATCTAGGTAGTCATTTTTAATCTCAACAATTAAAAAATGTTTCAAACAGCTTAAACATCAGTGTTTGTGTCAGGATAAACTGTTTGTAATTAGTATTACCCCTGTGGCTACTGATAACATCTATGAATTGCAAAGGACGTTTATTAGGATAAGCATTAAGAACAATCCTTGATTAAATGCAGCTCTAAACTTTGTGTCAAAGAGGCTAAATGTGAGAAGAATAAATATTTGTCTTTTAAATATTTTCATTTAAAGAGTGCATTTGAATAACAAAATGCCTGTAGCTAACAATTCTATTGTCTATATGTGCTGAAGGTGAAGTATGATCTTGCTTTCACTTTAAGGTAAGAAATTCTCTCAGGGTCAGAAGGACCTCATCATAACCCTTGGCAACCTTGCAATCACTGACCTAAGGAAAACGAAGCTTGAAAACTGATGCTCTGTTGAAAAGACTTGTCCCAATTCATGTCCATCTTGCTGTCCTCACAGAGGAACCAGAAAAGCTCCGCAACCCTGCTGCATTCCACTCCAAGCACTGCTCATAACCATGTGCTTTACATCTCTGCCCGCCTTTAGAATTCAATTACTGATCACTCTCACAATTGAGTTTTCAATGGTAATAATCCCTGGAAAAAAAAAACCTTCATTCTCCCTGCTCTGTCCTTTTTACAATCTCTTCATCTTGTTGCTGATTACTCCCTATGGGACTTTGCTTTTGCATCTACAACTGTGCTGCCAACCACAGAAGTCTGGTCCGTTGTCCACCTGCCCACTTTGAGGAAATACTGTAATTCCACTCCATTTTACAAAGGTTACTCAACCATCCGTGCATCTAGCAATTCGGCATACACTCTGACGATGCAGGATGTACTGTATGTGTAACGTGCTGAGCTTTTGTTTAAAAATATTTGAAACTGGAAAATATTTTCTGGATAACATTCACCCAGTTTGGAATCCCTGATTGTGAGCTGATTCAGCTCACTGCTACAATTTCTGCACTGACCAGGAAGAGGGACGTTCTGCTGGCATGCACACCTGTCAGAGACATTTGTCCTCTGGAACATTGTGAGCTCACAAAACAGAAAGCACCTGTTGAAGGAGGAGCACATCTCTCACTGATATAAATGCAAGCTTGCAGACACTCGTTGGGTATAAGGAGTTGGAGGACTTTGCAGCAGGTCAGAAACCCCCAGGCTGGCTATAGTCCTTCCAGTTCTGGCAGTGCTCACTGTCTGTCACAGTAAACTAGTGACACAGTCCATTCTGAGACAGATGGTGATTAGACTGAAAGGCTCGACTTGCAATCTGAGCAAGTGTCTTTCCTGTATGAGCCACTCAGTGGAGTCCCTTGATGGACCATTTCAAATGCAGAAGACAACTCGATATACATTTGCTTGACTGCTTCTTTACCAGCCTTTGCATTTGCTCAAATTTGCAATGTTCTTCAAACATTGCCTCACCATCTGCTGTCTCTTCTGTTTACTTCCTTGTCTGTTTCTTTCCCCTTTCTGGTATTTGGTATTTGCTTTATTCATGTTGCTTTGCTCTTTTTCTTTGCTCTGTCATGTCTGTGAAATGTCACACGTGGGGGTGTAAATATCCTTGGATAAATGTCTGACTGTACTGTTCTTTCCGTGGTAGTTCAGTTATGTAACCTTAAGCTTATGTGAAAAAATGACACATAGCTATTCTGTAATATATCAATGCAAAATGTGCATCTTTTTTTTGTTCAAATATACTGTACTTGAAACAGGATAAAAATCCCAGTTGCTCACTGATGTGCAGCCAGTCACGATAGTGCTGGTGGTTCCTTTTACATGGTCCCAGTATCCTTTACTTTGTCCTGGCTACTGGAAACCCCCTCCCCTCCATGATTAGACCTCTCTCTGTGCTAATGGTCTCACATGTTTTACTCCTGTATTTTAACAGCTTCTTGTCTGATCTTGGTGAAACAGAATGAAAATCTGCATAGACCGTGGTGAAAGAAAGAGACGTACTGAAAGGAAATCAAACAAGGTCAGAGAAAGTGCCTGTTGTGGGTAATTATTTTGAGCCATATTTAAAAGATGTATTTAGTAGAGCATGTTGTTTTACCTCAATTATGTGCAAAAGCTGTGCTGTGAACTAAAGCAATGTGGTCTTGAAAAAACAACATTTAAAAAACTCACTCAGCATGGCTCGTTCTTTTCCAGAAGCCATTCATTTAAAACACAGTCAGCTGCTGAGCTGCAAGTCATCATGTGGGACAACATCAATAATTACTGGTTGAGGACAAAAACAGTATCCCAGAGGGTGACAAATCCAGGGCACTGGAAGCAGGACGTTTCCTCCTTACCAGATGGCAAGACGACCCTGGCAGCAAAGTTGCAAAACTTTTCCTCAACAAAAATACCTCAGACTCTGGTAGGACGTCTGCTAAGACATCTGCTAGCAAAAGGAGAATAATTTTGTTGTTGACTGTCAATGTTCTGGTTTTCTTTTTTTTAAATAAAACTGCTGTAATAAACTTGAGAAATAACAGAAGGAGACAAAATATGAAATACAATGGATTTTATAGATTCTGTATTTCTCTGAAGCAAAAAAAAAGGGGGTTCAAATATTATGCATAAAAGTGTTCTGGTATTTTTACTTGCAAGGTTTTGCACAAAATCAAACCAAAACTATTCACAGCTGATACTGTTACCAAGATTAATGATTGCTTTAACAACTGGTAACACACAAAGCAGTTAGTTTAATTATGAGATTGATTATCTCAACAGATTTTACAAAAGGAGACATACAAACATATGTTATTGTTCTGTAGCAGGTATCAGATTCAAATGTGCCCTGCAATGAACTGGCATCCTCTCCAGGACGTACCCTGCCTTGTGCCTGTTGCTTGCAGGGATAGGCTCCAGCTTCCCCGCCACCCTGAACTGGGTAAAGTAGTCAGAAAATGGAGGAATGGGACCAATATGAGAGAGACTTTCCAAAACAGGCATCCTCAAAATCCAAAAAATAAAGCAAAAATGCAGAAATAGATTTCCTGCTGTGAATATTAAAGAAGAGATGCAGACATTTTAGGTTGTGAAAATCAGCAGGGAGGTTTCTCTTTTATTCTTATGACATTACTCCTTTCGTTAGTGCTCAGCAAGCTCTCTGTGACATCTTTGGCAGTTGCTCACCCTTGCAGAGTGGCAGTTATTAGAAAAGAGGCTTTGGCAGACTTAAAAGAAGCTGAAAAGAAGTTATCTAAAGCCCTGCTGCAGGTGCTTTTACAATGCACTTTGGCAATGAAGTCCCCTGGCTAAAGGAGACAATTACACAGGTATATTTAATTGGTTCTACTTTAGTTCAATTCCCTAGCCATGAAAACCTGTAGTTCTTACTTTAATACTGTCTTTGATTTACAGAGCTGCATTTTAAGGAAACATTTATTTTATTTGTTTTTTCTTTGTCCTTATTAGATTCATAGTGTAAACTTAAAATTCATTGATTAAAGAGATGTTACCAGTAACATTTAAGTTAACATCTTTTGGTCTTCTGTTTGTTTTATCATGCATGGTTCCGGGGTATTGTTTTAGCTCAAAATAAAATTAATGAACTCTGTTTGTCTCTCAGGATTCAGACGAGGAAATACAATGAATGTATGGATGCATAAATATTAGACCTGAGAAAGGTAATTAAAAATGATGGTTACTTAAGAAAAGTGAAAATAGATGAAGAGTATAGAATTTCACACTTTAAGGACAGGAAGTTAAGAATTTTCTTTGAACTTTGCTAATGTCTATTTTGAAATATATTAATTTATTCTCCAAGAAATAATTTTTTAAATAAATTCTCACATTCAATATACTGTAGTACAATACTGTATATTACTATTGAACCCTGGAAAAATAATGTTCTTGAAATGTATTGTGTTCTGAGGACCACAGTCTTAGAAACTGCAGAATGGAAGGATCTGATCTGGCTTGCAATTGTTGGAGACGATGCAAGTTAGGAATGGATAACTGACAGTTGCTTTCAGTGATTGTATTTGCTGATAAAAAAGCAGCTAGCATTTTCTGTGTACTGTATGTCATGTTGAAGACCTAAAGATGATCTCTTCTATAGTAGAGAATATCCTCAGCATGGCTGCCTCAGTTATGAGTCACTGCAGGAATTATTTTTAATTTCCTTGCTACGGTTTTGAGAATATTTCTAACAATTAATTGTAAATTAGTTCAGTTTTCATTGAAGAATTCATCATCTTCCAACATACTTACTATATATTTTATATACAGTGTAATCCACACAAAATCTATATTGCCATGTGCTGTATTTATTTTCTAAGTTTCATTAAATCTTAATATCTTGCAATTGCATTAAAGTTAAGGTATTACTGCAGAGGATATTTGGATCTACCCGGTTGAACAACATGTTTACTGTAAGTAAATTGTACTCTGAATGGTTTGATGTCCTTAATCAGTGGAAATACAGTACCCACAAAATAGTAATAGGAATTCTGGCTTAATTCACCATTTTGTACAGTAGCAGATTGATTGAGGCAAACAGTGTATACAATGGTCTTATGAAAAGTTCGAGCCACCCTTAAAAAGGCCGATCAGTATCTTTTAAATAATATAGCAAAACCGCATGTCTGTACTGATTCATAAGTCCCTGAGTAGTATTCACAGCTTGTTCTCTGGAATGATGGAGTGATAATATAATTCTTGTCAAAACATTACAGAGAGATTTTCGGGCATACAGTATACTGTGAAATATACACTGTTGAAGTACAGTATGTACAGTATTTATATTTGTAGTAACTGAGATACCTCCCGTAAAGATGAACTAAATGGAGACAATATGGAAGTATATATTACTGGTACAGTAGCTGTGCAATTTATTAAAGTTTGTATTTGTTATAATCATGCATTAGAAACCACACATTCTTAATTTCTCACATTCCATGGCACTAAGGATTTGATCAAATACAGCTTAATTACACTTGTGCACCACAATATAGGGTCATGCTGATGTTAAACGGGGATGTCCTTGCAGAGTTGCAATGCACACTGCTGTGCTGCACATATTACCAGGTTGAGCAGCAAACTGAATTAAACTGCACACCACTAAGCAAAGGACAGCAGCTGCCAGGATTTGTTTGTGCTCGAGGCAGCATCAAGGATCAAGGCAGCACAGATCCCAAGCAGCACAATGGCCTTCGAGTGAAAACCTTTTACTAAAGAAATGATGTAAACAGAACATTTATGTGGATCCTGTCTAACCCATATAGTGTACTTATTTTTCGGCTTATATCCTTCCAATTATCACAAACTCGTTATCAGAACACCCTCATTACCAGAAAATGGCAATCTGTGATGCAGCTAACCAGCATATTCATATTCATATTATGATAATGTTTTAGAAGATGTCATTATCCTAAGTGAATTTAAACAACCACTGTTTACAATAAAAAATGCCCAACATATTGACTCAGGAAATAAATAGTCTACTGCTGTTCTGTGTAAAACAGTATTGCTATATGTATCCCATTTTTCCTTTTTATTATCTTCCATATAATGTATTAATCTAATTTCAATTTCTAATTGTTTGTCCCAGTGAGGGTCATGGCTTTCATCTTATATAATAAGATTTTTATTGTGTCTTTGATACATCCATATATTTTCAATATATATATATGGAGAGCTTATTCCATTTTTCTTACCAGAGTTTTGAACTTCTATATACAGTATCTCAGTTTCCAGTGTATTCCAGAATTTCCATCTGGAGGTTGGATGAATGAATAGCTCTTGGTGTTTTGGTCACCAAGGTGACATTGTTTGTTTTAATAAAATGGGAATTATGAGTGGTATGCTCAGGGCACATCATTAAAGATTCACTAACGTCCATGTGGGCTCCAGCCCTGGACCTTGATTAGCATGAAATGTTAAGCACTCTGACATTCGATTTCTTTTTATATGTTCATTTCCAAAACCCTTTTCAACAAATAAATGCTGACCCTTGTTTATTTTTTCAACAAATTGCCATTTGTTTAAACAGAAATGTTATTGTAGTTGCCTCATATCTTGTGTTATACTTATAGATTCTGTACAATTTGCAGTGAAATGCAAGTATGATGACACTGCAATTGTAGTCACAGCTTACCATTGGTGTATTAAATTAGAACTACTGTATACTTACTGTATAACCTTATTATTAATATCAACAAATGACATTCCAATTATATTCATTGGAATGAACTCATTTCAGATTATGCTGGTTCAGTTTTTGCATGAGACACCATTCAGGAATAATACTGTACATCGCTGCTGGAATTGTTGTTGAAACCAGTCAGACAGATGACTACACTCTTGAACCAGTGGTACCCAGCCAATGTCATCTGATCATAGGAACTGCAGTGGGTGGGCACTGTGGTGTAGCCAAGGTGTGTAAGACATTACGATGGGTCTTGTCTGCACTGGTATTAAAGGTCTCATAGACCTTTTATTTTTACAAATACAGATATGTCCATAGAAAAGAAGGAATTACAGTTAAGTTAAGCTTAACTAATAGATTAAATTAGTTACCCCTTCATTCAAGTCAGATCATTCAAGTCCAGGTGGATGCTGCACATTGGTGGTGGTGGAGGGGAGTCCCCATTACCTGTAAAGCGCTTTGAGTGGAGTGTCCAGAAAAGCGCTATATAAGTGTAAGCAATTATTATTAATTATTATTATAGATCATAGGTATTTCAGATATTTAGGACAGTGTGAGCACAATAACCGTCTGGTAACAACACAAAAGAAGCCCTTCCTCAGCTTGCCCCGAATTCCAATGGGTGGACTGTATCAATATGTTTTAGGAGTCTGAATACTAATTGCTTTCGACTTCTCTATGCGTGTGTTCCTTCAGGTTCAAATAATAATTTCTACTGTGGCACGGTTGAAGACACACTGGCCATTTCCTCTCAGCTGAGTAATTGTTTGAGTACCCTCCTCCATCTGACCTGCACTGTATCAATGCAAAGAGCCACCCAGAGTTGTAGGCTCCACGTCTCAAAAACACTACAATGAGCTGCAGTAAAGGATAAGTGAAGAAGGCTGGAGTCCTTGAAGTCTTGCCAAACCTGACCATTCTGTAAACAGTGTTTGAAATTTATTTTAGCTGTGGTCCTCATATTTCATTTGTATTTGCCCGACATAAAGAACAGATGTAACACTTATTTTGGTTCCTTACTGCATATCTCAAATAAAATGTACCCTTTTCAAGGAGACAGACACATGATGTTTTTTATAAATATCTTAATATGAAAATAGGAAGACTTTACAATTACTGCATATGCATGCAATATATCAGAGTTATGGCTATATCAAAACTGCACAAACATAAACCATCATGTTCAGGAGGGTGTTTATAATTGCGTTGTCCCAGAAGGCCTTTTTTATTTTAAACTGTATTTTTAAACAAGTTATTCCTCATAGTATTCCACACAGAGCCTACTCTAAGTGAGAGCTGTGCACTCACTTTCCAAATCCATTGCCTGTCTAAATAAAGCACTAAATGATTAAAGCCCTAAAGATTAAAGAAACTATCAGTTCCAAACTTTGCATTACTTTAGGTTCCTTAAAACTGACAAGACACAAACATTAAAGTGAACAATGCATGGACACAGACAGAGATATTGGATATTGTTTTGTTTAATACTGTATAACCTACATTAACCGGCGTACATTTGACATATGTGCAGCACTAGCTTGTGCTTATGCCAATCTTATAATTTACCTGATGATGCCTACTAATTAATCTAAAAATAGAACCAATGAAAATATAAAAAATGTAATTGTTTCTTGCAGAGCTATAGTTTTGAGTCAGCTCCATCTTTTTCTTATCCTTATTTAGTTCCATCAAGGTCAGTCTTTGAATGGATATTGGACAGAGTGAAAAAGTTCTATGACCCTGAACCAGCAATGAAGGAAAAATACCCTAATATGGTCAAAAGTCTTTCTGCTTATTCTGAAGTAACATAGCAATAGTTAGTCCTGAATGTGTTTTTTTGATTTGCATTACATTAATGCTAACCCAACACCTTTTGTATCATAGGAGGGCAATGCGAGTTATGGGTGGTGAAAAAAATAAAATGCAAACATTTACATTCATGCATAAAATATAATTTTCTCTAGGAAGGTCAGACTTTGCAAATAATAACGATTCCCCTGTTTGAGTCTCTTCTGAAACCCATGGTTGAAGGAAATGTTTCTGTGCTTTGGTTTTTATAAGTTCACTCTCCAAATTCTACTGAATCCGTTGTCACAAACACTGGCACAACAGAGTACTACACAATACCAGGGAAATAAATGCCCACAGTTCCAGAAAATTATAATTGGTGCTATCTTTTAAAAAAGGAATTACAAGAGAAGGCTTAATACCACAGAGAGATTTATCTCCCCAAGCTGTTTTATAAAGCCCCCAAACCAGAACTCCGAATTGAAGTCTGTAGCATTACTAATCCTCTGAGCTTGCACATCAACATTTTTAATACTAGCTGTTCCAGTTCACTGTTTTAAATGTATGCTACAATGTAATCTCCTTGTATCAGAATCTCCCCCTAAGACTTCAATATTTTAAAACAATTATTCAAGAGCACCCGTGAGCCTCTCCGACATACAGTATACAGGTTTTGTTTCTCTTTTGCAGCTCCACAAACTGGAAACAAACATGAGAAAACGATACAAAACAGGAACTCACAAGAAAAGCAAGTCTTCAAGATAAGAGAATCATTACCAAGAAATTGCCGTTTTTGCACAAGCCAAATGTATCTTGTATTTTCCTTCCACAACACATTCTGAGAAAGATGGCTACCAGCCACAATCTAAGGGTCTCAGTCTCCACCCTTGTAAAACATATTTTTTGTTTGCATTTAAACTTACAGACTAAAGGTGTCACTCCTGAGTTAATAGTGACTTGGGAGTCACAACGAAAAAGAGTTGTGGGCTCAGTGTGAAAGCACTGAAAACAAGAGACAGATACACAAAAGTAATTTATCACAAAACATTCCCATAACAAGTATGGTTAGGTACTAAATACAATCTGGGTCCTGAAGGTGTTGAGCAACGTTTATCATACAGTATCACTTTATCAGTATTATGTTCTATGCAAATGCATTCACTGGTATGCTAAGTGTCTAGAGGTGTGTTGTCTTTGCCATTTGATGATTCTCAGTGCTGGACCTTGGACTACTGCTTTATTGTTTTTGCTTCCGCCAAATTATCAGTTATAAGCAAATTGATTGGATTTTTAGTGTGTTTTTAAACTTTCTTTCCACTCTCAAAAAGGTTTATAGGGCTTGCTGTTGGTATCAACTCTGTGCCAATTTCAGAATTTTAGAACTGCCCTCATTCAGGTAAATATATCCTTTTGAAGATTCCTTAAGTAGAAATGAGAAAAAACACAGTCACTATAGAAGTGTCTGACACATCATTCTCACCTGTGTCCACTTTAAAATGATTGTCTTTTAGGCAAGTAAAAGGGAGTAATTAGCAAGTTGAGGAGTAATTAATTATTAATTTCTTAAGATAAGTGATTCCATATTATATTCCCTATTAATCAAATTCTAAAAGTATGCTTTTGTTTACTCCGGTATCGAGCATATTCGCAGAAAAGCTTAAAACTCACTTTTCTCACAAAGTACTGTTCACCATATAGAAACATACAGTAACATGGTCAGAAGCAGTCCGTAAAAACATTTCCGAAATAACCACGTGAGACTTTGATGCTTAAAATATTTAGGGAGAAATGGAAGACTGGTGTGTATTTTTTCTTTAAACTACCAGGACCAGCCACATACAGTAGAGTTTACATACAGTAATATGTTTATGTTCCTAATTTAATATCGTTTATGACCTTCAGATGCGTTATGCTCCTCTTCTTTTTATGCTCAGTTACTAAAATTTCCCTTAGTTGTAAAATCCCATATAAATATTCAATACTAAGTGGATTAAAACGTGTACAGTAAAGACATTAAATGATTAAATCTTTCCACGACCGACCAACGCACCACGAGTGCCCCTGTCGGTCATTTTGGCCAGCCAATCACGTACCGCGGTATGACGCGTTATGACGCGGTTTGACGTAGTGAGTTGCCCGCGGTACGGGTTTGTACCGCACACTTTGAATGGCTACATCTGTAGGTCTGTATGCTGACTTTGTGGGAAATAATATATTTATACTATGCTATTTTTATTACCAAGGTGTGAGTGAAGAAAATAAAGTTAGAAGCATTCATGAGCACATTAATGACCAAATCAATCCTAACTATTCCCTAGGGAAGTTGTTTATCTGTTGCTTGTTTCTTTGGTTTTTTTTTTAAATAAATGATGGAGTGCTTCTATCATTTGTAAAACTACTTTCTTTTCTATGCGATTGTTATTTAATAAGGACATTTGTCTTTCTTCAGCCTAAAGCATTTTGTTGATTTCTTCCTTGGTAAACTCGTAAGTAAAATATTAATCTTAAAACATCAGCCATTGACCTTTATTTTTACTCTAGAAATGTCCATATTTAGCTCCAATCCAGGTGATCAAATGCCTAATCTGAATTTCTAGAAACCATTGCCCAAGAGGCTGGTTGAAGAGGGGATTGATCAATAATATGGAAAGGGTAGTGTGCTATCAAACACAAACTAGCCCTTCAAAAAGCCTGTGTGGTCTTGATGTTTTAATTGATAAACGTACTGTCCGTGCTTAGGAATAACTTAGTACAAATAATTTCATGACTGGGGTTCAATGGAAATAGCAACCAATTGCTAATGCATTTTATTAGACGCAATGCTAATGAGTCTTTGCCAGTTTTAAAAACTCATTACTCACTTTTGGTGCTTATAACAGGAGGCAATTTTCAGTTAAAAACTCACTGATGTAATATTAATGGCTGAACTGATCCCACACTAGAAGCAAAATCAGGTGAAATATGGGAGATTTCCTCATTTGCAAAGATTAGACAATTGTTCTTTACTCGTGCAAAGCCATAGGAGCATCCAATACCTCACCTTCAGGGTTTAATTTAGGTTCAGTGACCTCCTTGATTTTATCCCAGTCTGTTTCAGTTTCGTAAGTGTAAAGATATGAAATAATTATTTTTTTTTATCCTGCTCACATTTAGAGAGTATAGCATTACTGTTCTTGATCACCTCAAAATAAGATAAGTTTTATTAAGTATAGTAGTATTCTGTTACAGCAGGTGTGTAGTACAGTATACGTCTCTGTCTTGTGTATTCAAAGATACTATATATAATAAAATACCGATTACCTAGTTGATTTATCAACACCTTTTTATTTAATATAGCCCTTGACTTATTATATTCAGATGTTAATGACTTCTTAAAATGGTGTCCTGTTTCTTGGTGCCTTTTCCAGTTTCAACCAAGAACTTAGATATTCAAAAATATAAACACATGCATGTTTGGGGAAACAAGATACATACAGTAACTTTCTGTGGGTAATTCCATGGGGAAAATAAAGTTCTGTCCCATCAGATCATGGTTTTTGGTGCTGAAATCCTGTCCATGTTATTATGTTTGATTTGTACTCAGATAAAATTGAACGTGTTTTTGAGCTAGTAAACAACTCATTCTTCATTAATGCACTAAAAAATCCTGGTTCGAAAAGAACTGAAACAATGGTGTTTTATCCTAAAAAGAACAAAATCTATTGTAAAAAACTACAGAAGGCTTGACCGAGTTCTCTGGTGTATCGCCAGATTTGTAAATAAAACCCTGAAACACCAGATCAGACAGACCGAGTGTAATAGTTTAGAAAACTTCTTTACCTTGAAGAATATTCAAAATAAATGCATTTTGTGCTGATTTGTTCAAATACTGTTTCTCCTGCCCATAAATAAGCACTAGTCCGACTCTGATGATAAAATCTAGTGTCACCTGTTCCATCTCTGGATATACTGTACAGTATGTCGATTAAGCAGGATATATGTTGATTAGGCTTGACCAAGTGAAACTCTGCCTTTATTCATGTCTGAACTCATCTGTCTTCATCACTACAAGGCCTGAATGTAAAATTAGATTACATAGCTCCATTATTCCCATTCTCCCTTCCCTGCCAGATCTGTTAATGTTGCCAGGTTACAACCTAAAGTTACCATGTTGACATCAACAAATTACCCAATAATTCTTGACTTGTCCCTCAAATGCATGTTACAATGAGTAGCCATCACTCGTGGGCTCTTAGTCTCACTCCTATAAAGACATTCTACATGGTATGAATATAATTTTATAAACATTTCACCACATTTAGCCTTACTGTACAGGCACAACAGTTAGAACTTGGATGTAGGAAATGCCATTACATATTATTCTTGTTTCACAAGGGCTTCAAATTACTGTTCTGTACCATTCACTACTATAAATCATAAAGCCCAGTGACAGTCATAAGAAATCATGTCTCCTTGAAGTGAACAAAGGTTACTGCTCCGATGATTAGTGGCTCTAATAATTGCTTGTACTGATCTTGAAGGTACAGCAGTCTGGATATTGAAGACTGCTTTCATTGAAGAGACAGAAATCAATGATATTCAACATGCATCAAAGATTTTAGGGCTCTTAATAGGGACAGTACATGAATGTCTTGGACTTACAGTATACTATCTTATATAATTATAAATCATCAATGTCTTTATTCTAAAACCTACTTACTGTATGTTTTTTGTAGATTGTTATGGGTCTTAAACTGTCTCTGTAAACCCATTTTCTGGGCCTCCTTGATACAGATTTTCAACAAGGAATTGACAGATCGGAGCTGCTGATCTCATTCAGCACAAGAAGGCTCCTCTCTTGCAGACACAGTTGAATCTGTCTCTTCCAAACCGCAACCACTTCCTTAGTGTAAAAGAGCTATACAATTGGCTCAGGTTTTCAATTTCCTTCTCTGCAAGGGCCTTTGAAAATGCAGTCAAAAAATTTGTAAAGCCTGCGTGTTTCCTTGAATTTGCTGTAAAATGATCTTGTCAGTTTAACAACTATCCTTATAGTACATAATGAAACATCCACTTTCCAATTTTCACATGGGTTTGCCAAGTCTCATTTGCTTCATTTATACATACAGATCTTCAAATACAGAAATAAACAAGTTCTGTCTATCTTTGTAAAGTTACACAGTGCAGAAAAAAATGTGTCTGAGGGCTTTACATCTTAGTACAAAAAAACAAAAGTGTAAATTTCTTTCACTCTAGAAAATCTTGCTGTACAAACATTATTTGTTTACATTTTTTAAACACCAAGATTAGATTATTTTATTATTTTCAGCATACTGTTCTTAAACAAAATCAGTAGAGAACATATGCATGTTTGCAAATGAAATAAGGGTGTTTGGTTTTGTCCATTTTGCTTGGTTGACTGCTTGAACTTGAATACGGCTCATCAAGCCATTTCTTGAAGTATCCTACAGCTTTACTTTCAAACAATCCTGAGGATGTGCTGCTGTCCATTCAGAAAAAAAATAATCTCATTGTAGAAGTGTGCTTCACTTGCCATTTTAAAGTGTTTTTATTTTCAACAAGAATATATCTGTGGCCTCATATCAGATCTGCAGGCTAATGGTGGTAGCAAAACACAGTTTTATTTCCCAAAATTGAGCTACCATAGTTGGTCCAATGTGACCTAAATTAAATAAATAACTACTGCATACATTAATATTAATATCATAAATAAACAAAACTAAGGCACCAGCAAGCTGATCTGTTATTTCACTGAGTGCTGCCAAGTTCAAGACCAAACTAAAGGCTGTGATGTCAGCTTTATCAGGCAAGAGGAGTCTCCACAGGTGGGTGATTGACAGAGTAGTGGTACAATAAGAGTGAGGCATTTTGGCTGTCAGTCAGTCAGTCAACCAGGTGATCTAGGGAGACAGAACTCAATCTAATTATCTAATTTAGGCATCAGTACAGGACAGCACCTGTCAGACTGCCCACCCTCATTCTAGCGATGATTGCTCTTGTAGATTTTCATCTTCACATTCGGAATGGAGTTATTCGGAAATTCATTAAGTTAACAATGTCCTGCTGTTCCTTCTCTGAATGCATTCTTATCTGCAGTTACTATCAGATGACATGACTAACTGTGGAAAATTACTGTATTTTTGTATGTGTACTATATACATATTTTGTAGTTTTCATGGAAATGCACCATTCTTTTACTACTTTACCTTGCTTTGGCATGACTTCCCAACTGTGTGTAGCCTCATACTATATATCATACTTCAGAATGCTGCACCATGTCTTGACCAAAGTTCACTATGCTTTGCTACACACTATATTTATTTTGGTCAATTCAACAGCTGTGTAATTTACATTAATAATTTTCTACACTGTGTGTTCTATAGCAGAGACCAACCAGGATGTCTTTTGAATAGCAGGGATACAGCTTTTGAAGTTTTCTAAAAAGAATATCTTGATTTCGCCTGTGTGTTGATAATGAAACCATTTGTTCTCCTTTTTGCTTATGCTGATTGTAGTGGTCTCAGGTCTAATTTAGGCACCTTTATTTACAAGCTAACAAATTACCAATGATTGAAATGTGCAAACAGTTTGATCTCATTCAAAGATTCTCGGGGAAAGATTTGTAGCATGTTAAACAATAAGCTTCAAATACATCTTTTGTAAGAACAGGGAGAAGGAGGCGTAGGGACATCACTAGAAACTCCCTCTTTCATATACTTTAGATTTAAAGCTACATAATTTGTGTGCAGCTGTTCACTGTTTTTTTCTTTTTTGTTATGATGATGTAAGGTTAGTCTCATTTGTCTTTTGTTAAAGTACTATGCTTTTATGCAAATGTATTTACTTTCATCTTCTCAGCTTTTGACATTATCTTTAATGAGGTATTTAAAAGACTAAGGCTTTGTTCACTAAACAAAAAATGTGTGATTTATACATGACCATTGTGCTTACTGTATGTTGAGTACACTTCTAGTACTAACAGGAGCACTACTGTCCTTACATGTGGAACAATTATCACATACTGGACATCCATGTTCAAGGCCTAATCTTATAGTGTATAATGGTAAAAACCACTATCATGCAACCAAATTACATTACAAAATACAAGGAGAAGTGTAAAGCACAAATGGCATTCAGTCAGGGGTGAGAGCTTTACTGCATGTCCCAGCACAAGGAAGGGCTAAGGATCTAAAGCCAGGTGCTGCTCATTAACTTATAGCTTGTGGAAAGACAGAAGTGGTATTGTGCCACAGATCTAATTGGAGGCCAAAAAAGCAAGGTGTCCCAACATCTTTTTGTTTGCTGTTACAGTATATATTTTCATATTAAAAAAGAGCAGGAAAGAACAGCAAAACAAAGGGGTCAGAGAAAACAGATTAAAAGGGATATATTAATGGAACTAAACATCAGCTTCCTGTGGTATACATTCTGTACACATAAACATTCTGGTACACTTACACTTGTATAAACGGCTGTATGTGTGAGTTATATAGACATCCTTTTATCTGACTATAGAGGAGATTAACAATTCTTTATTCATGGGTCCAGTAAATGAATGAACAGAGAGCTGTAGTGAAAACCATATACAGTAAAGAAACATAAAGGGTTGTATTAATAATGCAGTATATTAACTAATGTTCATTTAATAAATAAATGTTCCATTGCCAATTATTATCCCTGCTTTGGGTTGCAGGATGAAGACTTGTGTCCTTAAAGCAATAAGCTTCCTCTGGCCTACAGACTGCTGATTAGGGATGTCAGTTTACCAGTGAGCTGCAGGGTACATTAATGGATGGAAGGATGGGAGCCAGCAGAAGCTTAGACTCTGTTTACCTGTTCTACACTCATTATTTTGGTTTTACAAATTCCCTACTTCAGTTACATTGTTCCAGCAACTTCAAGTTCCTTCAAGTTGCTTCTTAATGGTTTGATTCCGTCAGCAAAAGGCTCTTAAAAGGTGGTACACCACATTTTTGATTAACAGAAAGTGG